>NC_088877.1:14962953-14998035 GCF_032884065.1 Artemia franciscana
CAAAGGGAAGGCCTTGAATATGGGACAAGGCTTGGATGTAAAGACGGCATTGAGTAAACTCAAAATCTTCCCTATTTTTAAAGGACTCCTTGTACATGAGGCCTTGTTTACACCTGAGGGCTTCCCTTATCTAAGACCTTCCCCATGATTCCCATGTCTAACTCCAAGGCCAACTATATACCCAAGGATTAGCCAATACCCTCGGTCTTCCGTAGAACCAAGACATTCCCAATAATCATAGGAGTTCCTATGCCATAAGCTTTCCTTGTGTCCAAAACTTTGAAAATAGGGTATAGACCTTAGACCCAAAATTTCCCCTATACCCAAGGCTTGCTTAATACTTAAGGCATTTCCCATAATCAAAGACTTCCTTTTGCTTAAGGCCTTTTGTATATCGGAGTGTTGCCATAACTAGGCCATCTCCTATGCGCGAGGCATGGAATTCTATATTGGATAGTTGTGGGATATAACGAGTGTCTTGTGTATGGGAAAAGCCTTGTTCGCAGGGAAAACCCTACCTAATCCTAGGTCCAAGAGTTTTCTGGCGCCTAAAGCTTTACAGTTTCCGAAGTTTAGCATTTTATACGAAAAGTCTTAGATATAGGAAACTCTTCTTCCCTCCACATCTCCACCTTATGTGTCTGTACGTATGAATGAACCCTTTCAACATTACAAAAGAATTCATTTACCTCAAATAAAAGGGAGTCATCACTCCTCAGAACCCATATTCAGCCTTAGTGAAAAGGAAGGGAGATTAGACACTAATTTTTAACTCCTCCTGCCAGCCCCTTTCATACTCGTCTAAGGTTTCATGGAGAGTTATGTAATTCAGGCACAAAAATGTACTTGTTTCGGATCCCATCAATATTCTCGCTCTGCTATATAGGGGCCCACCGCCTTTCCTCCATAATAGCTGATACGAAATTACACACCTTTGTAAGAAAGTCTCTTAATCATCAAATGATTCAGTTTACTTAAATGAAGCTTTAAAATGAATATCCCTTCACAGTTTACATGGTATGGACCCGATGACTTTTTAGGGACAAATTTGCAACCACGCAGTACTAATGCCTCTGAATCTGCAACGCTCAATGTACAGGTTTTTCGACATTATTAGATCAATTTACTGTCTCAAAATTCTCAATCAACGGCAAGTCCAAATGAGCGGAAATTTATTTCTGAAAAATAAATTTCCTTGGAAATCCAGTACTTCGGACCATTCTCTGGATAAGGTAAGACCTTGACCTTGACCTGTGCATAGAACCCTTAATTTTTAATTTGGAGTTTAAAACATGTACATTAGGGTTTTTCATAATGTCGTGTTAGATGTTATGGTTTGTATCTAGATTATTTGCCTTCTATGGGCTTTTCTGCCCTTTTTTAAATTAAATAAAAAAATAAGTTTTTTTAAATGAAAGTAAGGAGCGACATTAAAACTTAAAACGAACAGAGATTACTCCGTATATGAAAAAGGTTTTTCCTTCTCAACGCCCCGCTCTTTACGCTAAAGTTTTTTTTGACTGTTTTAAAATGTAGAGTTAGAGAAAGAGTCAAACTTTCAAACAGTTCGTGGTAACGAACTGTAGTAAGGAGCGACCCGGCTCAATATTAACCAAAACTCTAAAAAATCGAATTTTGATATCAATAGCTACATCAAAAGTATCACATTTTAATGCTGGTTTTAAAAATATAAGTTTCATCAAGTTTAGTCTTACCCATCAAAAGTTACGAGCCTGAGAAAATCTCCCTTATTTAGGAAAATAGGGGAAACACCCCCTAAAAGTCATAGGATCTTAACAAAAATGGCACCATCGGATTCAGCGTATCAGAATACCCTACTGTAGAAGTTTCAAGCTCCTATCTATGAAAATGTGGAATGTTGTATTTTTTGTCAGAAGACAAATCACGGGTGCTTGTTTTTTTTTTTTTTTTTCAGGGGTCATCGTATAGACCAAGTGGTCCTAGAATGTTGCAAGAGGGCTCATTCCAACGGAAATGAAAAGTTCTAGTGCGCTTTTTAAGTGACCAAAAAATTTGGAGGGCATCTAGGCCCCCTCCCACGCTCATTTTTTCCCTAAGTCAACGGATAAAAATTTTGAGATAGTCATTTTGTTCAGCATAGTCGAAAACCATAATAACTATGCCTTTGGGGATGACTTACAACCCAAAATCCCTGGGGGAGGGGCTGCAAGTTACAAACTTTGACCACTGTTTACATATAGTAATGGTTATTGGGAAGTGTAAAGACGATTTCAGGGGGATTTTATTTTGTTCGGGGGTGGGGCTGAGGAGAGGGGGCTATGTTGGAGGATCTTTCCTTGGAGGAATCTGTCATGGAGGAAGAAAAATTCAATGAAAAGGGGGCAGGATTCTCTAGCATTACTATATGAAAACAATGAAAAATAAACATGAAAACTTTTTTCAGATGAAAGGAAGAAGTACCATTGAAACTTAAAACAAACAGAGATTATTACGCATATGAGGGGTTCTAAAAATACTTTAGCATAAAGAGCGAGGTATTTAGGAGGATATAAATACCTTGCTCTTTATGCTAAAGTGTTTTTAGTAATTTCAACTATTTATTCTACGGCCTTTCTGATTCAGGGGTCATTCTTAAAGAATTGGGACAAAACTTACGATTTAGTGTCAAGAGCGAGGTATTAATGAGGGTACACACCCCCTCGTATACATGATAAAAATATAAGGTTATGAAAGTTTCTTACGTAAGTTAATTCTTAAGTTACGTATATTTTTTACTAATAAAAACGTTCGTTAAAATTCAAAAGTTCTAGTTGCCTTTTTAAGTAACCGAAAAATTGGAGGGCAACTAGGCCTCCTTCTCCACCCCTTATTTCTCAAAATCGTCTGATCAAAATTAAGAGAAAGCCATTTAGCCAAAAAAAAGAATGAATATACAAATTTCATTTTAATAATTTCTGTGCGGAGAGCCAAAACCAAACATGCATTAATTCAAAAACGTTCAGAAATTAAATAATAAAAAAACTAATTTTTTAGCTGAAAGTAAGGAGTGACATTAAAACTTAAAACGAACAGAAATTACTCCGTATGTGAAATGGGTTGTCTCCTCCGCAATCCCTCGCTCTTTACGCTAAAGCTTGACTCTTTGCCACAATTCTACTTTTAAAACAATTAAAGCTTCCTCATCAACGCCCCGCTCTTTACGCTAAAGTTTGACTCTGTCTCTCAATTCTTCTTTTTAAAAGAGTAAAAAACTTTAGCGTAAAGAGCGGGGCGTTGATGAGGAAGCAGCCTCTTTCATATACGAAGTAATTTCTGTTCGTTTTTAAGTTTTAATGTCGCTCCTTACAGTTAAAAAAAACTTGTTTTTTTTATTTAATTTCTGAACGTTTTTGAATCAATGCTTGTTTTGATTTTGGCTCTCCGCAGAGGAATAATTAAAACGAAATTTGCAGTTTTTTTTGGCTAAATGGCTTTCTCATAATTTGGATCGAATTATGTTGAGAAAAAAAGAGCGGGGAAGGAAGCCTAGTTGCCCTCCGATTTTTTGGTTAATTAAAAAGGCAACTAGAACTTAATTTTTTACGAATATTTTTATTAGTAAAAGAGTTACGTAACTTATAAATTAGCTTACGTAAAGAACTTTTGTATTCTCATATTTTTATTACAAATATGAGGGGGTTCGCCCCCTTTTCAGATCCTCGCTCTTTACACTAAAGCTTAAATTTTGTCCCAATTCATTAAGAATGACCCCAGAATCACAAAAGCCGTAGAATAAATAGTTGAAATTACTAAAAATACTTTAGCGTAAAGAGCGAGGTATTAGGAGGAGGTGAGCCCCTCAAATGGGTAATAATTTCTGTTTGTTTTAAGTTTTAATGCTGTTCCTTACTTTCAGCTGAAAGAACTTTTTCATATTTATTTTTTCATTGTTTTTTTTTTTTTTTAATAATGCTAGTAAATCCTGCGCTCCCTTCATGGGTATTTTCCTCCCCTATGATAAATTATCGATGGAAAGTTCCCCCAATATATGCCCCTCTTCTCAACCCTTCCCCCAATCAAAAAAATCCTCCTGAAAACGCCTGTACACTTCCCAATAAAAAAAAACAGAATTCAACGCAAAAAGTACCTAATCTAACTACAAAAGAAATTAATCATATAAAACTTTTTCTTCTTATTAAAGATTTTTCTATATATACTCCCACTCGAAATATTGTGGTTGGGTTACTATTTTGTAGAATACCTGGAAGCATCAAATTAATCCCATGCAAATAAATTTCCCGTAAATCCAAGAGCACCGGGCATTTCCGGAGAAAATGATCCAAGTCTTCATCATCATCTTTACATCTTATATGTAAGCATTGGTCAAAGTTTGTAACTTGTTGCCCCTCCCATGGGGACTGTGGGAGAGTAAGTCGTCCCCAAAGACATAGTTATAAGGTTTTTCTACTGCGCTGAATAGAATGGGTATCTCAGAATTTTGATCTGTTGACTTTGGTAAAATAATTAGCGTGGGAGGGGGCCTAGGTGCCCTCCAATTTTTTTGATCACTTAAAAAGGGCACTAGAACTTTTAATTTCCGTTAGAATGAGCCCTCTTGTGATATTCTAGGACCACTTGGTCGATACGATGACCCCTAAAAAAAAGCAAACAAATAAACACGCACCCGTGATTTGTGTTCTGGCAAAAAATACAAAATTTTACATTTTTGTAGATAGGAGTTTGAAACTTCTACAGTAGTGTTTTATGATACACTGAATCTGATGGTGTCATTTTCGTTAAGATCCTACGACTTTTAGGGGGTGTTTCCCCCTATTTTCCTAAATATGGCAAATTTTCTCAGGCTCGTAACTTTTGATGGGTAATACTAAACTTGATGAAACTTATATATTTAAAATCAGCATTAAAATGCAATTCTTTTGATGTAGCTATTGATATCAAAATCCTTTTTTTTTAGTTTTGGTTACTATTGAGCCGGATCGCTCCTTACTGCAGTTCGTTACCACGAATTGTTTGATTATGCAAATGTTCGAAGGCTCGTAGTTTTCGGTGGGTAGTTTTTTTCATAATGAATGTTATATATTCAGAGCCAACATAAGAAGATTTCAATTGTTTGATGTATTAATTCTTATAAAAAACAACATTTTCAGGTTTTTGCGGCTATTCTCAGAGTTGACCGTTGGTAACTCTTCGTTGGCCTCAAATATTTGAATCTATAGAAAATAAATAAAATCAATTATTTAAATTTAAGTGTTGATTAAAAAAAAATCTTTGAAAAGCTTCTCTTCGCCTCCTGAAAAACTCCCATGTTGCACTCAGGATACCCCCTCCTTTCTCCAAATTTTGTGCCATAAAAGCATATGAATGGGCAATTTATGATGCAAGAAAACATTGTTCTTTCAAGCCATTTTACTCCACCCATACCCAAGATTAACATAACCAAAGAAGACTTCATGAAGGTTCTTAGACCTTAGTGTTTAATGTTCCCAAAAAACTAAAAGTTAACCTCTTGAAAAAAGAGAAACGACTTCTTAACGGAAAATTACTAAGTTTGGGAATGAAAAGTTAGTTATCAATGGATAAGGCACACTCTAACCCCTCCCCCCCTACAGATTGATCAACTTGTCCTCCATACTAGCTTATGCGCAATGACATGTTGCCGCACATATTTTTTCGAACGTCAAGGGAGTAAGCTGAAAAAATGTCTACATTATCCGTTTATTTTGCGTGGACTCTGCTCTTCTTTAGGAATGAACACACCACCACGCTGTATTACTCCCTCTGAAAGTAAGGAGCCGTATATATAGCTTATTGATGGTTTTTGATAGGTTCAGCTATTGGACATTGGAATAACCTTTTTGGTTGCTTTAAAAGGACGATAAAAAGTTTATTACCGTTCGAGTTAGCCCTCTCTCAATTTTGCAGTCCATCGATTGGATGTAATAGCCTTTCAAAGGGTTCGTGGTGACGAACTGTAAGCAAGGAGCGACTCGGGTCAATAGTAACCATAGCTCTGATAAACGGAATTTTAACATCAGTAGCTACATCAGAAGAATAAGCTTATTATGCTGAACGCAAATATATAAGATTCATCAAGTTTAATGTTACCTGAGTAAATTTGCCTGATTTTTGAAGTAAGGAAATGAACCATAAGATTAAAGGAATATTAGTGCAAATCCAACCATCAGATTCAGCGTAGTAGATATCCTTACTGTAGAAGTTTTAAGTTCCTATATACAAAATTTTGGAATTTTGCGTTTTTGCCTAGAACATATCATAGTCATGTCTATTTGTTGTTTGTTTTTTTTTTTTAACATCAGGAAATAGTGCATTCGGACGGAACTTAAAATTTATACTACCCGTTTTAAATGACCAAGAAGATTGGAAAACACCTTGATCCCTTCCCAGGCCCACCCCCCCCCCCCTCCCAAAAAAACTATCTGATCAAAATTTTGAGATAGATATTTTGTTCAGTAAAGTGGAAAAATCAAAAAGTCATGTCTTTAAGTGTAAAATGACCCCTCAATCTGTAGGGAGTGGCCTGTAAGTTATGAAATTTGCCCATTGTTTACGTATAGGCCTAGTATTTGTTATTGGGAGGTACACATTTTTGGGAGGGGAAGGGGGTTGTTCTTAAGGTGGAATTCTATAGGGACAATCTATCATGGGGTGGAATTTTTCTGGGGATGGGTAAATATTCCAGGGGAAATCTTACACTGGAGGTATTTGCCAAAATTGCTATACGAAATTATATTTAATTGTCTTGCATTCTCTTAGCCAAATTTTTTTATATGGGGGTGTCCCAGGGAAATTATCTTTGAGCTTTTCCCCGCATGTTTTGATTTCCAAAAAATATTTTCCAAATAAGAGGGTATTTATGGAGCGATCGAGGAACCTATTGGAGATTAAAGTCTTAATTAAATATAAGAATGCTTAGGAGAATTTTTGGCTGAATTGTCCGCAAGTGATTTTATAGGGAGCGGAGATTCTTAGCGAGGATGTAGCTGTCTGGAGAGAATTTGACGGGGGGGGGCACTTCACATTGGAGTAAATATCCCCAGAGTATTTTTGCTAGAGGGTAGGGGTATCTTTCATAGAGGGTGAGCCAGATTTACCAGCATAATTTTAAAACGAACAGAAATTACTCCACATATGAGGACTTCCTTCTCCTAAATCCTTGCTCTGTACTCTAAAGTTTGACTGTTTGTCCTTACTTTTATAAGCTTCTACTAAAACGAGGGGATCATTTAATTAGAAATGGAAGTTTTAAAGTGTTAACAGCGGTAGCGTAAGGAGCAAGGTATTGAGGATGGGGCAACCCTTCATATACGGAAAAAATATACCAAAGTTAATATGCACATTTTGTAAAACAATAAAACTGCTTTTTCAAACAATAAACACTTTAGTGGAAAGGCCGAGGTGTTGAATAGGGGACAGCCTCTTTCATATATGGAATAATTTCTGTTTTTTTTAAGTTTTAATGTTGCTCCATGCTTTAAGTTTAAAAAAAAACTTGTTGTTATTTAATAGAAAAAAACTTACACTCGCAATCATAATCTTTCTGCTCGAAAAAATCCCAAATTCAAAATCTTAATATACTGCAGCTTGAAACCTCCAAAGTATTGCTCTCCGATATACTCCATTTGATGGTGGAATTTTCATCAAGAGCACTTACATTTTTATAGTCGTTTTTGTTTTAATTAAGACAAATTATCCTGGGCTCGTAGTTTTTAATCGGTAACATAAAACTTTTTAGATTTTATGTGTTTAAAATTAACATAAAATTTTGATTTTTCAATATGTTAATTGTTATCTAAACTCATTTCTTAGATATTAGGTTTGTATTGGCCCAAATCACTCCTTCCTAACAGTTTGTTGCCCTGAACTAAATAAACACGAAGTATATAAAATATAAAATAAACACAAAATATAAAAATAGACACATAGCTAAATTTTTCCGTTCGAACTTCATTAAAAAAAGTCCTTGGCAACACTTGCTTTTTCTATCTTTGGAAATCCCTCTACAGTAATCCTGACCCCCCCTTCTTTCTTTCTCCACATTTGAGCCAGCAAGCGTATGGATGTACACCTTCATATTACAGTAAAAGGAGAGTAATCGACTTGCAATTATCCAGGCTTAATCCAATTGAAGTAAGATCAGTAATTAATTTAAATCTCTTCTAAAACAACCAACTTTCTATATTTACCTTAAGGTTAACAGAGAGCTAGAAATTATTGGCATAAAATTGTACTTTTTGCACGGTCAGACATACGCCACCCCTTCAAACCTACACTCTGATTCACCAGCTCTCCTCCATAAGACCTGATATGGAACACATAAAAATCTATGGTTCTAACAAACAACTATTAAATCAACTTGATTAAGTAACAATTCAAAATAAATGTCCAGTGTTAGAACGTTTATTTTGTATGAACATCAATTTTCCCCAGCAATCGAGTCTCGGTAATTTTGAATTTATTAGCGTTATAAAACAGAAGAAGTTTGAATTTATTTGTTTATAGTAAAGTGCAAATGACGTTCTGGCATTTAGAAAGCCTATGTGACAACCCTACTCGTGTTTGTGATAATTTCTATTCCTTTAAGGTAGACCTTGTGATTTATTACCATTTATGTTCGTTTTACGCTTGAATTCTGATTTGAATTTATAATTGCTCGCTGTTTGTTTAATGTTGCCTTTTTTGTTTTCTTAGAAAAACATTATTTTATTGAAAAGTTTCTTAACTTTAATTGCTGTTCACGTTTAATTGATACATCTTTTTATTGGTTAATGAAAGGAAGTTTAGTAAACCTTTTTTGGATTTTGTCCTTAAGAATCAATATTTTGATTTCGTGAATACATTTTGGAAAAAAAATTAATAGTGATTGCTCTAGAAAACATTCAATGAATTGGTAAGCGAAATATTAGTACATAAGTGGAAACAAATAAATAGACTGAAAGTCTGCATAATTTTTGCCTTCTCTAAAGTCATACTGACCCCGATCATGTTGCAACCTTGAAAATAGACAAATCAATATCAATAGACAGATCCATTGTTTCATTTATAAAAATCTTATTTTTTTAAAAAATCTTATTTATTTTTTAAATCTTATTTTAAAATAAGTTTTAATAAAACTTATTTTTCCACTGTATTTTAAGCTTATTTACTGAACAATTTTTTGTTGTTGTTAAAAAAAGAATATTTAGAACCAATATATCTAGATTTGCTTCCAGTTGAGACTCTGTTGATTCTGAAACTTTAACTTGGATGTTTTTACGGTCTAACATTCTACACATGACAAAGAACATTTCACTCTAAGATTCCAAATAATAATATTTTCCTTCAAATTATTTTTTGTCCATGCATGATCATTAGTTTTTGAAGAATGAGGAACTTTAAATAGGCTAGGTAGTGACTTTTGGGCTTTAATTTAAATTAAATTAAAAAAACAAATTTTTTAAATGAAAGTAAGGAGCGACATTAAAACTTAAAACGAACAGAAATTACTCCGTATATGAAAGGGGCTTTTCCTTCTCAACGCCCCGCTCTTTACGCTAAAGTTTGACTCTTTCTCTTAACTTTATATTTCAAAACAGTAAAAAACTAGCGTAAAACAGTAAAAAACTAGCGTTCAGACAATAATACTTTTAAGAAATATCAACCCACCAAAGATTTGCAATGGCACGCGACTTAAACCTGACAATCTATTTGTATGCAGCGACAATTGGACAGCGAAGAATGTTGTATATTCGAAAGTTTTACGCTGTTAATTTGTATTGTATCTACCTATATATCTATCTATATAAAACCGAGTTGTGTGTATGTATGTTTGTTTGTTTGTAAAAAGAGCGTTTGCATATGACGTAATTATTAGTACATACGGCTTTGTATTTGCACAGGCAATGGGAAAGCCAAGAATGTTGTATATTCGCAATATTTACGTAGTTTGAAACACATATATAAATCTATCTATATTCACATATGCGATACAGGGACACAACTACAATGACGCGTAACTAGTATGGCGCGTAACAACTTACGCGCGCGGGGGGGGGCTTGGAGGGGGGCGCGAAGCGCCACCCCAACAGCTAGAATCCAATATCATCTTCTTGTCTCTGGGACTTAGCCCTTGAAATAATTGGCCACATAGCAGTCAGAAAAACGGTTTGGTTTTTCAGAAGAGAATTCCTGAAAAAAGCTAAAGATACTCTTACCAACAAAATTTATTTTGTGTCAGGCTTGACCTAAAATTTAGAGATATTATAGATATCAAACTACCCACCAATAGAAACAGAACAAAGAAAAACAGACAAAGTCTTATGAGCTTAAAGTCATTGAATACAAGGGACTTGTAGCTCGATTAAGGAATTTTTTAATTCTCTTGAACTTACAATTGAGAGAAATTAAGAATATTGTATCAAACAGTTCGTGGTAACTAAGCATAGTAAAGAGCGACCCGGCTCAATAGGAAACGGAACTCTTAAAAACGGAATTTTGATGCTAAAAGATAAATTAAAAGAATCAAATTTTCATGTTAATTTTAAATATATAAATTTCATCAAATTTAGTCTTTGTCATCAAAAGTTAAGAGCCTGAGAAAATTTGCCTTATTTTGTGAAATAGGGGGAAACACCCCCTAAAAGTCATAGAATCTTAACGAAAATCACACCTTCGCATTCAGCATATAAAAAAACCTACAGCCAAATCCTCAATCTACAAAAATGTGGAATTTCGTATTTTTTGCCAGAAGACAAATCACGGGTGCGTTTTTATTTGTTTGTTTTATTTTTTCTCCAGGGGTCATCGTATCGACCAATTGGTCCTAAAATGTCGCAAGAGGTCTCATTCTAAAAAAAATGAAAAGTTCTAGTGCCCTATTTAAGTGACCACGAAAATCGGAGGGCACCTAGGCCCCCTCCCACGCTAATTTTTTCCAAAAGTCAACGGATCAATAATAACTATGTCTTTGGGGATGAATATCTCCCCAGAGTCCCTGGGGAGGGGCTGCAAGTTACAAACTTGCAGCCGGGATTTTCTAGCCTTATTATAATAAAAACAATGAAAGAATAAACATGAAATGGTTTTTTTCAATTGAAAGTAAGAAGTAGCATCAAAAATCAAAAGAAGAGAGATTATTACGCATATGAGGGTTCTAAAAATACTTTAGCATAAAGAACGAGGTATTTAGGAGGAGATAAATACCTCGCTCTTTATGCTAAATTTATTAAGTATTTTTAGTAATTTCAACTATCTATTCTACGGCCTTTCTGGTACAGGGATCATTCTTACAGAATTGGGACACAACTTTAGCTTTAGTGTAAAGAGCGACGTATTAACGAGGGGACAAACCCCCTCCTATACATAATAAAAATATAAGAATATAAAAGTTTGCTACGTAAGTTAATTCTTAAGTTACGTATATGTTTTACTAATAAAAACGTTTGTTAAAAATTAAAAGTTCTAGTTGTCTTTTTAAGTAACCAAAAATTAGAGGGAAACTAGGTCTCCTTCCCCATCCATTATTTCTCATAATCGTCTGATCAAAACTAAGAGAAAGCCATTTAGCCAAAATAAGAATTAATATGCAAATTTCATTTTAATAATTTATATGCGGAGAGCCAAAATCAAACATGCATTAATTGAAAAAGTTCAGAAATTAAATAAAAAAAATAATTTTTTAATTGAAAGTAAGGAGCAACATTAAAACTTAAAACGAACAAAAACTACTCCGTATATGAAATAGACTGTCCCCTCCGCAATCCCTCGCTCTTTACGCTAAAGTTTGACTCTTCGCCACAATTCTACTTTTTAAAACAATTAAAAACTTTAGCGTAAAGAGCGAGGGATCGCGGACCATCTCTATCGAAAATTCCCGTTTAGAGGTCGTTGACCAGTTCAAATACCTGGGATCTATCATCGATATTTCCGGTGGCTGCAGTGCAGAAGTCCAGGGCAGAATATCATCAGCAATTATACTCTATGCTCAGCTTAGGAAGAACCTTTGCAGACAGAGAGACGTCCTACTAAAGCCAAAAATCCAGATCTTTGAAGCAACCGTCCGCTCCCTACTCCTTTACAGATGCGAGACATGGTCCCTGAAAGCAACGGAATCACATGCTCTCAAAGTACTTGACCAAATACCCTGAGACAAATCCTCGGTGTGTCCCTCCGAGACAGAAGTAGCAACTTCGAAATTCGTAGACGATGTCACCAGAAGTATGAATAAAAAAAGCTGCTGAATTTTATTAGTTGCAGAACCATAAATGGATTCTGACGACACGGCCGAAGATTTTTCAAGCAGAGGCCTGAAATATGTGCACCATACACGCATTACCGGGCGGTTTGGCACTCAATTGTCTGTCAGATCATAGTACCAGGAAGAGCTGGTACACGCACACACACACACACACACACACACACACATATATATATGTATATATATATATATATATATATATATATATATATATATATATATATATATATATATATATATATATATATATATATATATATATATATATATATATATATATATATATATATATACATATATAAGTTGTCTGTCTGTGTGTCTGTCAGGTGACGTCATTTATCGGTGTCGACTGACGTCATGAAGTTAGTTGTCGTCATTTTTGCTATGACGGTGACGTCATTAAAGATATTTAAGACATATATGTTCACGTAGAAATCTATTAATGTTTAAGTTTAAAATGACTGATGAACTTACAATGGCAAAAGCCGATAAAGATGCTCAAAGAGTCTATGCCAAAAAACTTGCTGCTGATAGAGAAAGTCAGAAAAGAAAGCGTGCCGAGGAATCAAAAGAACAACAAGGAAACAGGCTTGAGGCTGATAGAGAAAGAAAGAACAGATCATAGTACCAGGGAGAGCTGGTACACGCACACACACGCACATATTTATATATATATATATATATATATATATATATATATATATATATATATATATATATATATATATATATATATATATATATATATTATAAATAAGTTGTCTGTCTGTGTGTCTGTCAGGTGACGTCATTTATCGGTGTTTACTGACGTCATGAAGATAGTTGTCGTCATTTTTGCTATGACGGTGACGTCATTAAAGATATTTAAGACATATATGTTCACGTAGAAATCTATTAATGTTTAAGTTTAAAATGACTGATGAACTTACAATGGCAAAAGCCGATGAAGATGCTCAAAGAGTTTATGCCAAAAAACTTGCTGCTGATAGAGAAAGTCAGAAAAGAAAGCGTGCCGAGGAATCAAAAGAACAGCAAGGAAACAGGCTTGAGGCTGATAGAGAAAGAAAGAACAGAAAGCGTGCCGAGGAACTACCAGAGCAACGCGAAAGCAGACTTGCTGCTAAAAGAGAAAGTGAAAAAAGAAGGCTTGCCGAGGAATCACAAAAACAGCAAGAAATCAGGCTTGCTGCTGATAAAGAAAGTAAGAAAAGAAAGCGTGCCGAAGAATCACAAGAACAGCAAGAGATCAGACTTGCTGCTGATAAAGAAAGTAAGAAAAGAAAGCGTGCCGAGGAATCAGAGCAACCTGAAAGTTATCTCCTGGCATTTAGGTACAGCCCAGTCGATGATTATAGCTTGAGTAGATGTGTCCAAATCCGGACAATGTCTAAAATTTGTCCCTATTACAAGGCCTTGAAATTCAATGGTGAAACAATGGGAATGTAATGCGCCTCAGGAAAAGTTAAACTTCCTCTATTGGCTGCACCACCAGACCCATTGAAGACTTTCCTTACTGGAACTATGTCAGAATCTAAGCGTTTTTTGTCACAAATCAGAAAATACAACTCATGTTTCCAAATGACGTCTTTTGGAGCCCAAATCGAAAATCCAGATCAATTTATGTCTACTTTCAAAGTAAAAGGGCAAATTTATCATAGAGTAGGGTCCCTTCTACCATTCTGAGGCGAGAATCATAAATTTTTACAATTGTACTTCATCAGTGATAGAAATTCTGAATTGAATGCACGTTGCGAAATTTCTCCCAACGTTGAAAGGACAATCGTTTCCCAATTGCAACATCTTTTCCACGAAAATAATAATTTAGTGCGTCTGTTAAAAACAGCCATCGATTTGATGCCTACTGATACGCATAAAATTGTTATTTCCACTGACAAAACGCCTCCTGGCCAATATGTGCGTAGATACAATGCTCCAACTATCGACGAAGTGGCAATCGTTATGGTCGGTGATCTTTTTTTACCTCGAGATATTATTCTTCATAAGCAAAACGCTCAGTTGTTAAGAATTGCTGAAACTCATCGATGCTACGATGCCCTAAAATATTCTATCATTTTTTGGGATGGAACCGGCGGCTATCACTTTAATATAAAATTGATGAATCCAGCCACTAACAAAGAAATGAATAAGAAATGCAGTGCAATGCATTATTATTCCTATAGACTAATGATTCGGCAGGATGAAGAAAATTATATTTTAAAATGCCGTGAATTGTTTCACCAATTTGTCGTTGATATGTATGCTAAAATTAAATCAGACCGTTTGCTATATATCCGCCTGAATCAGACCAAGCTCCTCTCTTAACAATACATTCATTTTCGAGATGCTGTTATAAATGACGGTAATACCACAAACGTTGGAAGATTAACAATTTTACCTTCGTCATATGCTGGCAGTCCCCGTAATATGCATGAATATGCTCAAGATGCTATTGCGTATGTTCGTCTCTATGGTCGTCCAGATTTATTTATTACATTTACATGTAATCAATCTTGGGACGAGATACTGCAGCTTTTACTTCAAGGACAATCGGCGGTTCATAGGCATGACATTATGGCCCGTGTCTTCCAGCAAAAGTTGAAATCACTGATAAACTACATAGTAAAACTTGAAGTGTTTGGGTCAGTGCGATGCTGGATGTACTCAGTGGAATGGCAAAAACGAGGTTTGCCACACGCACATATACTAAGCTGGCTACATAAAAAAAATTACTTCGAACGAAATTGATGTTGTGATTTCCGCTGAAATACCTGAGAAAAATGTCGATAAGGGGTTACATGATATTATTGTAAAAAATATGATGCATGGACCTTGCAGTGCACTGAACAAAAATTCACCATGCATGGCCAAAGGAAGGTGCACAAAGCAATATCCTCGACTTTTAGTATCCAACACAATTACTGGCAAGGATGTTTACCCACAATTTAGAAGAAGATCTACTGAAGATGGCGGTAAAACAGCAATAATAAAGAAGCGTAACGGTACCACAATCGAAGTAGATAACCAGTGGGTTGTTCCATATTCCCCATTATTATGAAAAACATTTAATGTACACATAAACGTTGAATACTGTAACTCCGTAAAGGCAATCAAATACATATGTAAATACGTCAACAAAGGCAGTGACATGGCAGTTTTTGGCTTGCAGCCCGATATCAAAGATTTCGACGAAATCGTTCAATATCAGGCTGGAAGATACATAAGCAGTAATGAAGCTGTTTGACGAATTCTTTCATTTCCGATACATGAACGTAGTCCAGCTGTTGTTCACTTAGCGGTACATTTACAGAATGGTCAACGTGCTTATTTCTCGGAAACCAACGTGCAACAAAGAGCCCTGAATCCACCGGATACAAAATTAACAGCTTTTTTTCGCTTTGCAAAAATGATTCTTTTGCAAAAAAACTGCTGTATACTGAAGTGCCTTCGTATTACACGTGGAATACTAAAAATAAAGTATTTGAACGTCGAAAACAGGGTAAGTCAGTCGACGGCCAACCTACCATCTTCAAAGATACCACGATAGGAAGACTCTACACCGTTCACCCCAATCAACATGAATGCTTCTTTTTACGCCTGCTTTTGGTGAATGTACCCAGTCCGAAATCCTTTGAGTATTTGAGAACTGTAAACGGTACTATACATGACACTTACTGTAGTGCATGCCAAGCTCTGAATTTATTGGAGAATGACCAACACTGGGATAGCTGCATCAATGACGCGTGCGAAACGTCAACCCCAAGTCAAATCCGTGCATTGTTTGGCATCATTTTAACAACTTGCTCTCCATCAGCTCCTACAGAGTTATGGGAAAAATATAAGTCAAAAATTTCCGAAGATATACTCCATCGAAAACAATTAGAGACGTCAGATATGACTTTTGATTTTACATCAGAAATTTATAACTACACTTTAGTTATTATAGAAGATCTGTGCGTGCGTATGGCAAACAAACCTCTTCAGGATTTCGGAATGCCTTCACCTAACCGTATCGCTGCTGTTTCGACATGTGTAGAATTGGATAGTGAACAAAGCAACAATACGAGTGATCTATTGTCGTATGTACAAAATAAAATTCCCAAGTTAACGTCGGAACAAAAAGACATTTATGATACGATAATGCATTTTGTCTATAACAACTTTGGAGAAATTTTCTTTTTGGATGCGCCAGGAGGTACTGGTAAAACGTTTTTGATAAAACTGATTCTGGCATCAATTCGATCAAAAAATGATATAGCGTTGGCAATTGCGTCGTTCCGGAATAGCCGCAACATTACTACCTGGTGGAAGAACTGCTCATTCCGCTTTGAAATTGCCTCTGAATTTGCATTCTACAGAAACTCCCACGTGCAATATTTCCAAATCATCTGGGATGGGTAAAGTATTGCAGCAATGCAAACTTATTATTTGGGATGAATGCACAATGGCACACAAAAAATCGCTCGAGGCTCTGGATCAATGCTTGAAAGATTTGCGAGAGAATTCGAAACCCTCTGGCAGCACATTAATATTGCTTGCGGGAGATTTCAGGCAAACATTACCTATAATACCTAGATCAACTCCTGCAGACGAAATGAATGCTTGCCTGGAAAATTCTAATTTATGGGCACACGTAAAAATATTAAAATTAATTACAAATATGCGTGTCCGATTGCAAAACGATGACTCTGGTCAAACATTTTCAGATCAATTGCTGACAATTGGAAACGGAAAGCTCCCAGTAGACTCAATTTCAGGACGTATACAACTACCTGCTGATTTCTGTAATTTAGTGACGTCCAAAAATGAATTGATTGAAAAAGTATTTCCGAATATTCTAAAAAATTATAAAAATAATAAATGGCTAAGTGAAAGAGCGATTCTCGCACCCAAAAATATAGACGTCCACGAAATCAACAATATTGTTTTGACCAAGATTCGAGACCAGGCAGTCCTTTACAAGTCAGTCGACACAGTTTTGGAACCAAATGAAGCGGTTAATTATCCATCTGAATTTTTAAATTCCATAGATCTTTCAGGGTTTCCACCACACGTGCTACAACTAAAAATAGGCGTACCAATAATACTTTTAAGAAATATCAACCCACCAAAGCTTTGCAATGGCACGCGACTTGCCGCAAAAAAACAATGGAAAACCTAATTGAGGCCACAATCTTGACAGGGCCTTTTGAGGGTGAGGCTGTTCTTATTCCTCGCATTCCCATGATTCCAACGGATGTGCCTTTTCAATTTAAAAGATTGCAATTCCCAATTCGATTAGCATTTGCAATCACCATTAACAAAGCTCAAGGTCAATCATTAGAAAAATGTGGTATAGATCTTAATACTGATTGTTTTTTCCATTGGAAAATCGTACGTTGTATGTTCGAGGGTCGGTAAACCTGACGATCTATTTATATGCAGTGACAATTGGACAGCGAAGAATGTTATATATTCGCAAGTTTTACGCGGTTGATTTGTATTGTATCTATCTATCTATCTATCTATATGAAAACGAGTTGTGTGTATGCATGTTTGTTTGTTTGTAAAAAGAGCGTTTGCATATGACGTCATTATTAGTACATACGGCTTTGTATATGCACGGACAATGGGAAAGCCAAGAATGTTGTATATTCGCAATTTTTACGTAGTTTCACTCCTGCAGACGAAATGAATGCTTGCCTGAAAAATTCTAATTTATGGGCACACGTAAAAATATTAAAATTAACTACAAATATGCGTGTCCGATTGCAAAACAATGACTCTGGTCAAACATTTTCAGATCAATTGCTGGCAATTGGAAATGGAAAGCTCCCAGGAGTGGGAAAGCCAAGAATGTTGTATATTCGCAATTACTACGTAGTTTGAAACACACATATAAATCTATTTATATTCACAGGTTGGACACAGGGACACAACTATAATGGCGCGTATATAATATGGCGCGTAACGACTTACGTGCGCGGGGGGCTTGGGGGGGTGCGAAGCTCCCCACCAACTAGGTGTTAGGGTGGCGCGAAGCGCCACCCCAATAGCTAGTATATATATATATATATATATATTATTATATATATATATATATAGCTTCTTTTTTTAGGAGGGAGGGTAGTCGCTAAAGCGTTAGTAATTTTCATTATTTATTCAAACCATTTTTTTTACTTGTTGATGTTCTTGAATTATTAAGTTTCAACCATTTATTATGTTTATTTTATTTTGATTACATCTGAAAGGGCTAGTAAAATTTTTCTGATCTTCAGACTGAAATGAAATAGTTTTGAGAAAAATTGGTCGCTCTCTTTTATATTTATTGGATCTTTTAATGGGGTGCCTATAAACAGCCATTTATCGTCATCTATCAAAAACCTGCAAATTCCCAAGAGTGATAGGTTTTATATTAAACCTTGATTTAGATTTCAAGATGCTGTGACCATCTTGTTGAATTAACTGTCTTCAAATTTTCCTTTGATGTTTTGCTGAGTTACAATAGTGGCTGGGATACAAAGGGTAAACAGAGATCCCAGTAATTTCTGGTCCTTGTGTGGAATTGAAAAAAAGGTTAAAGGTTCAAAATTTTCGACATGGAATTTGAAATATTACCGTTCTATTTTCATTGTTTTAGGGGATGGAGACGATAAAAAACTAATCCATGTTGTGAATGATATTACAAGAATGAATTTGTTTCACACATTGTTTGACTAATGGTACCAATCTCTTATACATGGCTCATTTGGGCACGAAATTTTAAACACAAGTTAAAATTGTTCTTATAAACTCATTATTAATTTAGTTCACATCTCTAAAATTGAATGAAAAATTAGAGAGTAAGAAGTTCAGAAAGATAAGCTTCGAAAGAAAAGGCATATATAAAAAGTTCTATAAAGGGTTAATATGTTACACTCAAATGTTATGGCATTGTTGACCTAATATTTTTAATCTTCTTTTTTTTGCAAAAAGATGGTAGCAACAAGTTGTATAGAACATATTATTGACACTCAAAGTCAAAATAGAAATCAAAGTGTAGCCTGTTTGTGTTTAAACAGTTACTTGAAAGACATTTCTCATCCGTTTGTCAAGTGATGTCTTATTTTTTTTTCTAGAATACTGCGTGGACAAAACAAATAACAAAGTCATCTTGAAACAGTTTATTGACTGTATAACACTAGGTAAACATTTAAAGTATACCCTTTCTTCGTTAAATATTAATAGCTTTGTTAGCCATTAGACAGTTTTTTCTCTTTTTTCTTACAAAGTAAATAATAAGAAATCACTGAGGCAGAGAATTATTGCCAGAAGTATATCTAAAAAAATAGTTAAGCCACATTACAGTCAATGTTTCAACATAGGCATCAGGCTTTTATGTATTTGACATACAACTGAAGCAGATTTTTATATGTTTTCCTTAAACATTTCGTTGCAATTGACCAAATAGCATTACTGTAATGAAATAACTCACAAATTGTTAAGATGCTATTTCTTGTTTTGTAGAAAACTCCACGACAAAGAGGGATTATATTTACTCTTATAAAAAAAAAGAAATATGAAACACAGAGTGAAAATATTGCTAGAGTTTTAGTTTTTTCAATTGCTTAAAATTGCTTAAAGTAACCTGCATGTTGAACATGGTTAACATAAAATGGTCTGCAGTTTGTTGATTAGCTATAATATTACCAAAAACGACAATAAGACTACAAGATTAACTAAGGTTTAAAATAAAAGCTAAACAACCACAAAAATTGTTGGAAACCACTAAAATATAATCTGCGCTTTATTGAAAGCGACATGCGTTTTGCTTTGTATCAGTCATTTGTCAAAAAATAATAAACGAGGAAATCCCAATATAGTCAATTATATTTATGTTATATTATATATCAATATATCAATTATATTATATATCAACTATATTATGACTGCAAGAAAGAAAAATGTGGCTCTCAGTTTAAGTGACTATTAAAGTAATTACACTTGTGATTTTCAACTTAATTATTGTCTATTAAAGGAGTAATTTTTAGTCTATTTTACTCAAGCCCTTAAGATATTGATCCCCAAGTAAAACTTTGAATCAAACTTTGTCAATTCTGAAGCAATCCCTTCAGTTTGTAGGGCCCAAAAGAAGGTAGAATTTTTTGAACACAAATATGGAAATACAGAGACAAGAATTATCCAATCCCCTTCAAATTTAGGCATAGACCAAGCACAGAAAACCCCAATGATGATTAAAGCTTTGAATAATGGTTTGTGTTTATCCATGATGTCGAAAACTATGCCTCATATCTTTTGTGTCTTACCTATTAGTCAGAGAACCAGATTCTGTATCGTGCACCCACCCATGCCGGAAGGTAAGAAAATGCTGAAGACAGATCCTAGGGTAGTCGACCATGCTGAAAACAAATATCGTAGGGCGCATGTTTGCCATTGGGGCGTTTCTGAGATATAGGCCAAAAACGCCAAATTTAGCCTATAACTAAGTGTCACGATTCAGGATTTCTTCGCGACTTATTGGGATGAGGAATCTGGCGTAATGTTATATCAATCGAAAGAATAAATCTAGTTCTACAAGAATATGATTTTTAAATTGAAAAAAAAACACTATTTTTTCTCTATTTACTGCAGTTTCAAAATAAGTGCTGTAAAATTCAACAAATATCTCAAAGAAAAGCTAAAAACTCGAAATTTCTTCAAGATAACAATTTTTGTTTTCATATTCGAAAAGAAAGTGCATTCAATTCCGTACAATTTGAGCTAAAAACATATAAACTATTTTTATTTTCAAAAGGTCTGCGATTTTTTTTTTTTTTTTTATAGTGTCACTGAAATGATCATTAGCCGTATCGTGAAAAGGGACATAGGCTAATATTTTGTTTTTCTTCAAAGGGTAGGAATACTTCAAACTTCCTAGCTGTTTAAAACTTTTAACTTTTACTTAAAAATAAAAATAGGTTTGAAAAAAATGACTAAAAAGTGTTTGATCTTTTTTTTTTTGAATGGACGAATATGTTTTCTGGTGTGCTAAGGCGTCTGCAATTACCTTTTTGGAACCTGATTTGCCAGTAATACGACTGAGCTATTTAGTAAATAAAAGAATTCTGCTTCACAGTTGGATTCAGTCGGCGCATTAGAGTTGTCTTACTCGGCCTGCCTGTAAAACTGGGTAATAGTAACTGATTAGGGACCTGTTGTAATTAAAAGTAAAAGGTATCAAATAAAATTTTCACAAACATTTCTCATTTTCTTCTACCGAGAATTCAGATAGGGTAAGGTCAGACGCCCTGCATGCCCTCCTCGTTCCACGGCAGGAGCAAAAGCTCCAGCATCCTTTCATTTTTAAGCAGCTACAGTCTTTCCTGCATCTTCCACTTTTGATTCTGCAGTAAGATTCCAGGCTTGATGCTTCTTTACAATTTGAGACGACCGCATCTACTCCCCCTTCATCCATCTTCTATCCAAGAAGAAGTGGATCTGAAGTGCTCGCCTGAGCCTGTACTGACGACCAGATTATCCATGTAGCGAATATGGTTCTACGTATGCAAGGCTCGAAGGTGTTGTTAGAAGTTGGAAGTCTTTTCACATTTTGTTTCTTACACCGAATGTAATCCCTTACACTGGCCAGTGAATTGAAACCGGCCTGTCTACCGTATTGTTTACAATGGCCAGGAGTTTTAATTGGTCGTAAAATTCTCTATTCGCGTCGACTGAAAGCTTCCCTTCTGCAGCCTTGATCTGCTCCGTCACAGACACCATTTTTGAGGCAAAAGTTGGAGACACCGCGGTGTTTGAGAAAGAAGCTTTCCCGACGCCGAAGAAAAAATTCGTTGTGTCACAACCTGGCAGACAGTGCACAAATGGCTTGTGTACTGGGATAATGTAAGTTAGGAACTTCAAGAAAAGTTCGCTCAGTCCTTCAGCTTGAAACTCGTCAAAAAAATGAACACAGGCTACTGCACGTCTGTGTCGTTGGCATCCACAACGATCCTACGATGCTACAAGCGTAACGGATAGCGTACTTGACATGTGTCATAAGGCGTTGGCCTCTTCGTGGCTGCAGGTCAAGCATTCCTCGTAGTAACAGTGTTCTGGTAAAGTTGGACAGCAGCAACACTTGACTAGAGACACTTTGAATCTCTCCTTGAACCCACCTGAGAGAAATATGCTGAGTGCGCTCGGAAGCTGTTCATTCATTTGCTCCAAGGTTTCATACAAAATTTCCAGGAGCCGGCTTTTAGATGCTGAGCTTGCAAGTACGGCATCCCATTGTTCAATTTTGCTAAGAGCAGAAATCTGGAGGTTGTTTCCTTTCCCTCGTCGGAGTCTGCATGCTGATTTCAAGGAGATCAACTCTCCGAAGTCCGTGAGCTTCCCAAACAGCCCATTGTACCGATGTGCGACAATGTGGACTTCAGGAATATCCACTGGAAGACAATTCAGCAATGATAGAAGCAATCTTTCCGCGAAGGATTTTACTGTTTCAAACCTTGCAGGCCGATATGACCTTATCTTGGACATTAGGTCTATGATATGTACAGTAGCTATTGTTGTTTCTTTGGATTTCACAGTGGCAACCAAAATGAAAGTCCTCCTTTTTTTTCATCATGTTGAAAGTCATCGTCTTTCAACAGCACAGCTTTGTTCCCCGCCCTCATTTTTCAGCCAGAGGATGTCTTGGTTGATTGTTGCGGAAGATGTTCAAAAATGGATGGAGGGAAAAGAAGAATCTCTTTTGTGAGGATCTTTGCAGCGGCTTTCTCCTTTTCTTCGCCGTAGAACTGATTCTCTTCAAGGCTGTTACTTCAGAGCTCAGGAGATCGGTTTTAGGGACACCATTCACTTTCTGAGTTTTTTAAGTTCGGAAAGTTCGGAGTACAACCTTTTTCACATCGTCTTTCCTGTTGCACAGAAAATCCTCAACCACCCTCTTTTCCTTTTGTGTCTACGCAAGTAATATCAGAAACAATCTTCTCATCTTCCACAACTTTTGGCGTCACAATATTCACTAGGTCGAAGTCCACTCTTCAGAACAGATTGACACATGTAGTGAAAATATCTAAAACTCTATCTCGCGAAAGTTGTAATCGCGCCGTCATTAACTGATTGTCTTCGTGATATTTCAGTGTATCTGTGGATACGTTGACTGCTTGCAGGAAACCATTGCTGATGGTAGCGAAGATTGGTAAGGAATAATCCAAGCTTCAGTCTGTCTCTCATCCATTTGTTCTCCTATTATTCCGACTGTCGTCTTTGCATCCTTGTTCACTGTACATTCCAGTATCTGATTGGAACAGGTGGCTGTAAACCTGGTGTGTGTTCTCTTCACTGTGGAACATACATGTACTGTATGCATCTTGTATACTGAGGATGGTCAGCCACCACCAAGTATGGCAACATCCGAGCAGTTGCTGTCAAATGAGACTCCCAGTCACAGTCACGTTCAGTATGATTGAATTGCATCGCTATTTCAAGTATTTCCAAGAACTACCCTCAGAAAGCAAACGTGGGTGACGCATTTCGAAGAGTTTCGAAGGCATTCATTATGGGAGCCAAAGTGATTAAGGTTTCTCTTGCCTTCTGAAGTGCAAATCGCGCGTTAGCACCGTTTGACAATGAAGTCCTGAATAACTCAATGGCACTACTCAGCTGGTCCAGACAGGATAAGTCTTATTGTGCTTCGGAGTAATACTCTTCCAGGGACTCCCAGTAGAGGGCTAGCAAGACCTCGTACAGTATGCAGTAGGCATTGATATCTAGGTAGGAGCCTTTCCCTTGAAGTACCTTTTCGCATGGACCAGGTAGCAACGGCTTTGCCTGCACTATAATCTCTTTGAGTCCGAAGCTGTCCATTATCTTACCAACTGCCTTGAGTTAGTTGAGCAGGAGGTGGAAGTCTCCCATCCGTAAGATTACGTTTTTGAAGTCATCCGGGTATTTGCTTTTCACTCCCTGTAATAGCTGATAAATGAAGAGATCTTGCGTGACCACCGTATCGTCACATCCGACAGCTGTACTTATCGCCGTGAACGTTCGCAGAGATTTTTCGACTGTTACTTGGTTGTTTGGTGCTTCATTAAGGAAAAGCAAGATATTAGATTAAATTTTTGACAAATCAATTTCAAATCACAGATGTTTCATTTGACAAGCATTTTCACTAGAACTGGAAGCTCCAATACCAAATCTGATTGATCAATGTAACACGCCTTTTTATCAGTCCTTATAAATCTAAATTAGTCAGTATCATCTAGTTTCTTGGGATATTTAATTTTGTAAATTACTTTCATTCGGCCTCTTACTCCTGCAAAAAAAAAGTACACTCATTTTTCCAGCCAACTTTACAACACCAAAAGTGCTTTTAAAAATTCTATTTCTTTAAAAATTGTTTTTTTTGATCTTCCAAATTTGTGTCATATTCTTCATTGTCATCCATCAACAAATCAGTATTTGCGTGAGAATCGCATGTTGATTCAATCTGAAGTAACTGTTTTTTTTTTTTATCTTTGCCTACCCTACTTACTTTTCTTTTTCATCTTCTGCTTATCAATTTCTTCTGCTTAGCTTATCAATCATTTTCCCGCTAGGTAGCAGGTTACTAAACAAAATTCATATTATTTGGTACACTCGCTAAAAAAGTTGCACACCCCCCAGATATAATAATTTAAACTTTTTTCTTAGCTCAATGTGTTCAAAATTAAACTGGTTTTCTTTTTTAATATAAAAAAAACTTTATATTGAAAAAATTTCGAGTTTTTAGCTTTTCTGTTAGAAATTTGTTGACAAAAATCTGACTTTTTTTAAAACTGCAGTAAAAAATGTCCTATTTTTATTTTTTTACAAACAAAAATAACATTCGTGTAGCCCCAAGTCTCTTCTTTCTATTGATGTAAGGGTATGCTGGATTCGACCAATCCTATCTGTAAAAAAAAAGTAGAATCATCGAACCCCATTATAGGCCAAATTTGGTGTTTTTGGCCTATATCTCAGAAACGCCCCAATGGCGAACATGCACCCTACAATATTCGTTTTCAGCATGATCGACTACCATGGGATCCATCCTTAATATTTTTGTGCCTTCCGGCATGGGTACTAATCGAAATAAGTGAGATACAGAATCTGGCGCTCTGACTATATAGTACCTTATACCGTCTAGCGTAGCATATTACATATATGGTCAAATGTTATTTGCTCGTAGAATAGGCTACGACTTAGCTTTATTTAATTAAATTCTATAGAATTCACCATCAGTGGAACAATAATATAGAAAAATAATATAAAAGTAATACGAAAATAATGTTAGAATAAAAATGATAAATACTGAGCCAATGCTCTTTTGCTGTCTGGCTCCAAGAGCCAGAAGGCTCCAATGCGTTATTATTTTCTTTTCCAGAGTAACGTCAATGGAAGAGTTGATCGTAGAAATTTCAGAAAAGGCTCTTTCAGCTGAAAAGTGAAATTTTCCAAGAGCATACGATGGTATTTAGTTTAAACTCTTAAGGCGTGTCAAGAAGGATGTTAAAAAGTTTTAAGAGAGTAACCAGTCCCCCTCCCTATCAATTTTTAGCTACCTCCCCCAAATAAAAAATATCAGATGAAAATTTTGAAATAGATACTTTGTTCAAGTTAAGTCGAAAAGCGAAATAACTATATTCCGGGGCTGACTAAACCCACAACCCCTGGGACGTGTGGAACAGTTAAGGAACGGTTAAGGTATTATGTTGAAACTATAAAGGCACGTTGAGAAAGATGTTGAGAAGGGACCAGAGGGCAGCCAGCACCCGTTCTTCAAAATGCATCCCCCCTAATACCGTTATAAATCTTAAGAAGCCAGTTTATTCAAAATAATCAAACAGTTCGTGGTAACGAACTGTAGTAAGGAGCGACCCGGCTCAATAGTAAACGAAACTCTAAAAAACGGAATTTCGATACTAAAAGATATATTTAAAGAATCGGATTTTTATGCTGATTTTAAATATATAAGTTTCATCAAATTTAGTCTTTGTCATCAAAAGTTACGAGCCTGAGAAAATTTGCCTTATTTTGGAAAATAGGGGGTAACACCCCCTAAAAGTCATAGGATCTTAACGGAAATTACACCATCGCATTCAGCGTATCAAAGAACCCTATAGAAAAAATTCCAAGGTCCAATCTACAAAAATGTGGAATTTCGTATTTTTTGCCAGAAGACAAATCACGGGTGCGTGTTTATTTGTTTTTTTAGTTTCTTTTGTTTTTTTCCCCAGGGGTCATCGTATCGACCAAGTGGTCCTAGAGTTTTGCAAGAGGGCTCATTCTAACGGAAATGAAAAGTTCTAATTCCCTTTTTAAGTGACCTAAGAAATTGGAGGGCACCTAGGCCCCCTCCCACGCTCATTTTTTTCCCAAAGTCAACGGATCAAAATTTTGAGATAGCCATTTTGTTCCGCATAGTCGAAAACCATAATAACTATGTCTTTGGGGATGACTTACCCTCCACAGTCCCTGGGGGAGGGGCTGCAAGTTACAAACTTTGACCAATGTTTACATACAGTAATGGTAACTGGGAAGTGTACTGATGTTATCAGGGGGATTTTTTTGGTTTGGGTGTGGGGTTCAGGGGAGGGGGCTATATGGGAGGATCTTTCCTTGGAGGAGTATTTCATGGGGGAAGAGAAATTCAATGAAAAGGGCGCAGGACTTTTTAGCATTACTATAAAAAAAAAACAATGAAAATATAAACATGAAAAAGTTTTTTTCAATTGAAAGTAAGGAGAAGCATTAAAACTTAAAACGAACAGAGATTACTACGCATATGGAGGGTTCTAAAAATGCTTTAGCATAAAGAGCGAGGAATTTAGGAGGAGATAAATACTTCGCTCTTTATGCTAAAAAATTTTTAAATAATTTCAACTATTTATTCTACGGCCTTTCTGATTCAGGGGTCATTCTTAAAGAATTGGGATAAAACGTAACGTAAGTTACGTAAGTTATGTACCTTTGTTACGTAAGGTAATTCTTAAGTTACGTTTTTTTTACTAATAAAAACGTTCGTTAAAAATTAAAAGATCTAGTTGCCTTTTTGAGTAACCGAAAAATTGGAAGGCAACTAGACCTCCTTCCCCACCCCTTATTTCTCAAAATCGTCTGATCAAAACTAAGAGAAAGCCATTTAGCCAAAAAAAGAATTAATATGCAAATTTCATTTTAGTAATTTATGTACGGAGAGCCAAAATCAGACATGCATTAATTCAAAAACTTTCAGAAATAAAATAAAAAAAAACAAGTTTTTTTAAATGAAAGTAAGGAGCGACATTAAAACTTGAAACGAACAGAAATTACTCCGTATATGAAGGGGGCTTTTCCTCCTCGACACCCCGCTCCTTGCGCTAAAGTTTGATTCTTTCTCGCAACTCTACTTTTTAAAACAATAAAAAACTTTAGCGTAAGGAGCGGGCTGTCGAGGTGGAAAAGCCCCTTTCATATACGGAGTAATTTCTGTTCGTTTTAAGTTGTAATGTCGCTCCTTACTTTCATTTAAAAAAACTTGTTTTTTTTTATTTAAAAACGGAACGAAACTTTAAAAAACGAAATTTTGATGCTAAAAGATACATCAAAAGGATTGAATTTTTATGCTGATTTTAAATATATAAGTTTCATCAAATTTAGTCTTTGTCATCAAAAGTTACGAGCCTGAGAAAATTTGCCTTATTTTGGAAAATAGGGGGAAACACCCCTAAAATTCATAGAATCATAATGAAAATCACACCATCTTATTCAGCGTATCAGAAAACCGTAGATAAAAAATTTCAAGCTCCTATCTACTGAAATGTGGAATTTCGTATTTTTTGTCAGAAGACAGATCACGGGTGCCTGTTTATTTGTTTTTTTTTTGTTTTTTCCCCAGGGGTCATCGTATCGACCAAGTGATTCTCACATTTTGCAAAAGGGCTCATTATAATGAAAATGAAAAGTTTTAGTGCCCTTTTTAAGTGACCAAAAATTGGAGGGCAACTAGGCCCCCTCCCACGCACATTTTTTCCCAAAGTCAACGGATAAAAATTTTGAGAAAGCCATTTTGTTTCACATAGTCGGAAACCACAATAACTATGTCTTTGGGTATGACTTACTTCCTCAAAGTTCCTGGGGAGGGGCTGTAAGTTGCAGAATTTGACCAGTGTTTAAATACAGTAATGGTTATTGGGAAGTGTATAGACGTTTTCAGGGAGGATTTTTTTGGTTTGGAGGTGGGGTTAAGTTTTTGTGAGCTATGCAGGAGAATCTTTCCTTGGAGGAATATGTTCTGGGGGAAGAGAAATTCAATGAAAAGGGCGCAGGATTTTCTGGCATTATTATTGAAAAACCACGAAAAAAGAAACATGAAATAGTTTTTTCAGTTGAAAGTTATAAGTAGCATTAAAACTTAAAACGAACAGAGATTATGACACATATGAGGGGTTCTAAAAATACTTTAGCATAAAGAGCGAGGTATTTAGGAGGAGATAAACACCTCGCTCTTTATGCTAAAGTATTTTTAGTAATTTCAACTATTTATTCTACGGCCTTTCTGATTCAGGGGTCATTCTTAAAGAATTGGGACAAAAGTTAAGATTTAGTGTAAAGAGCGAGGCATTAACGAGGGGACAAACCCCTCCAGATACATAATAAAAATATAAGAATATAAAATTTTTCTACGTAAGTTAATTCTTAAGTTACGTATATTTTTTACTAATAAAAACATTCGCTAAAAATTAAAAGTTCTAGTTGTCTTTTTAAGTAACCGAAAAATTTGAGGGCAACTAGGCCTCCTTCCCCACTCCTTATTTTTCAAAATTGTCTGATCAAAACTAAGAGAAAGCCATTTATCCAAAAAAAGAATTAATATGCAAATTTCATTTTTATAATTTATGAGCGGAGAGCCAAAATCAAACAAGCATTAATACAAAAACGTTCAGAAATTAATTTTAAAAAAGCTACTTTTTTTAACTAAAAGTAAGGAGCGACCTTAAAACTTAAAATGAATTACTCCTTATATGAAATAGGTTGTCCTCTCCGTAATCCCTCGCTCTTTAGGCTAAAGTTTGACTCTTTGCCACAATTCTTCTTTTTAAAACAATTAAAAAATTTTAGCGTAAAGAGCGAGGGATTGCGGAGGGGACAACCCATTTCATATACGGAGTAATTTCTGTTCGTTTTAAGTTTTAATGTCGCTCCTTACTTTCATTGAAAAAAAAACTATTTTTTTTTATTTAATCACAACTTAAAATGGACATTTAAGGGTGTATGCCTCCAGGTATGCCATGCCCCCAAAGCCCAAGGGTGAAGGAACATACATGAGGTAATTTTTTACATTCACTTACACGTTCAGGAATTATCATTGAGAAAGAGTTTGATCCTCAGGTGTCCGTAAAGGCTAAGATTAGTGTGATGAAATTTAGGGCAATGTTGAGGAGTATGTTGAGCAAAAATCAAAAGAAACTGCCAGCATCCAAGTTATCATAATGACATACCTGTAATACATTTGGAATGGGTAATGGTATTAACTTAAAATTCACAGGGCCAATACTTCTACTGCAGTTTCAAATGTGACTGGCTGTTCGAAACTAACTGTAAGCAAGGAGCGACCCAGGTCAAGAATAATCGAATATCTAAAAATCGAAATTTTGATACCAATAGATATGTCAAAAGCATTGCCTTATTATGCTGATTAAATAAAAGTTTGTTTTTCAACTGAAAGTAAGAAGCAACAAAAGAACTTAAAACGAACAGAAAGTATTACATATATTAGAGGGTTCACCCCTCAGTCAATACCTCACTCTTTACGCAAGAGTTCGAATTTTGTTCCAACTCATTTAGAATTACCTCTGACTCACAAATTCCTATTAAATAGAATTACATTAAAAAACCTAGTTTTTTTTTAACTTAAAGTAAGGAGTGATATTAAAACTTAAAACGAACAGAAATTACTCTGTATATGAAATGGATTTTCCCCTCCGCAATCCCTCGCTCTTTACGCTAAAGTTCTGGATTGTTTTAAAAATTAGAATTGTGGCAAAGAGTCAAACTTTAGCGTAAAGATCGAGGGATTGCGGAGGGGAAAACCCATTTCATATACAGAGTAATTTCTGTCCGTTTTAAGTTTTAATGTCGCTCCTTACTTTCAGTTAAAAACCAGGTTTTTTAAAATTAATTCCTGAACGTTTTTGAATTAATGAATGTTTGATTTTGGCTCTCCGCACATAAATTATTAAAATAAAGTTTGCATACTAATTCTCTTTTTGGCTAAATAGCTTTCTCTTAATTTTAATCAGACAATTTTGAGAAATAACGGGTGGGGAAGGAGGTGTAGTTGCCCTTCAATTTTTCGATTACTTAAAAAGGCAACTAGAAATTTTAATTCTTAATGAACGTTTTTATTAGTAAAAAATATACGTAACTTAAGAATTAACTTACGTAAAAAACTTCTTATATTTTTATTATATATATGAGGGGGTTTGTCCCCTTGTTAATACCTCGCTCTTTATACTAAATCTTAAGTTTTGTCCCAAATCTTTAAGAATAATCCCTGAATCAGAAAGGCCGTAGAATAAGTAGCTGAAATTACTAAAAATACTTTAGCATCAAGAGCGATGTATTTATCTCCTCCTAAATACCTAGCCCTTTATGCTAAAGTATTTTTAGAACCCCTCATATGTGTCATAATCTCTGTTCGTTTTAAGTTTTAATGCTACTCCTTATTTTCAATTGAAAAAACTTTTTCATGATTATTTTTTCATTGTTAATTTTTATATAAATGCAAGAAAATCCTCCGCCATTTTCCTTGAGTTTCTCTTCCCCCATGACATATTCCTTCAAGAAAAGATACTCCCACATAGCCCCCTTCCCTCAACACAACCCCCAAAAGAATCCCCCAATAAACGTCTGTGCACTTCCCAATAACCATTACTATGTGTAAACACTGGTCAAAGATTATAACTTGCAGCCCCTCCCCCAGTTACTGTGGGGGAGTTAGTCATCCCAAAAGACATAGTTACTATGGTTTTTGACTATGGGGAACAAAATGGCTATCTCGAAATTTTGATCTGTTCACTTTGGGAAAAAAATGAGCGCTGGGAGGGGGCCTAGGTGCCCTCCAATTTTTTTGGTCACTTAAATAGGGCACTAGAACTTTTCATTTCCATTAGAATGAGCCCTCTTCCGACATTCTAGGACCACTTGGTCGATACAATGACCCCTGGAAAAAAACAAACAAACAAATAAACACGCACCCGTGATCTGTCTTCTGGCAAAAAAAACGATATTCCACATTTTTGTAGATAGGAGCTTCAAATTTTTGCTGTAGGGTTCTCTTATATGCTGAATGCGAAGGTGTGATTAAGATTCGTTAAGATTCTATGACTTTTAGGAGGTGTTTCTCCCTATTTTCCAAAATAAGGTAAATTTTTTCAGGCTCGTAACTTTTGATGACAGAGATTAAATTTGCTATTTATCTGTCTGAATCAGACCAAGATCCGCTCTGAACAATACATTCATTTGCGAAATGCAGTTGTAAATGACGGTAATACCACAAACGTTGGAAGATTAACAATTTTACATTCGTCGTATGCTGGTAGTCTCCGTCATATGCATGAATATGCTTAAGATGCTATTGCGTATGTTCGTCTCTATGGTTGTCCAGATTTATTTATTACATTTACATGTAATCAATCTTGGGACGAGATACAGCAGCTTTTACTTCAAGGACAATCTGTGGTTCATAGAAATGACATTACGGCCCATGTCTTCCGGCAAAAGTTGAAATCACTGATAAACTACATGGTAAAACTTAAAGTGTCTTGGTCAGTGCGTTGCTGGATGTACTCAGTGGAAAAGCAAAAACGAGGGTTGCCACACGCACATATACTAATCTGGCTACACTATAAAATTACTTCTAATGAAATTGATAATTTGATTGCCGCTGAATTACCTGATGAAAATGTCGATAAGGGCTTATATGGTACTGTGGAAAAAAAATATGATACATGGACCTTGCAGTGCACTGAACGAAAAATCACCATGCATGGCCAAAGGAAGGTGCACAAAGCAATATACTCGACTATTAGTACCCAACACAATTACTGGCAAAGATGCTTACCCACAATATAGAAGAAGATCTACTGAAGATGGCGGTAAAACAGCAATAATAAATAAGCGTAACGGTACCACCATCCAAGTAGATAACCAGTGGGTTGTTCCATATTCCCATTTCTTATCAAAAACATTTAATGTACACATAAACGTTGAATACTGTAACTCCGTAAAGGAAATCAAATTAATCTGTAAATACGTCAACAAATGCAGTGACTCGGCAGATTTTGGCTTGCAGTCCGAAATCAGTGATATCAACGAAATCTTACAATATCAGGCTGGAAGATGCATAAGCAGTAATGAAGCTGTTTGGCGAATTCTTTCATTTCCGATACATGAAGGTAGTCCAGCTGTTGTTCACTTAGCGGTACATTTACAGAATGGTCAACGTGTTTATTTTTCGCAATCCAACGTGCAACAAAGAGCCCTGAATCCACCGGATACAACGTTAACTGCTTTCTTCTCATTATGCAAAAACGATTCTTTTGCAAAAAAACTGCTGAACTCTTTTGCAAAAAAAAAACTGAAGAACCTTCGTATTACACGTCGAATACTAAAAATAAAGTATTTTAACGTCGAAAACAGGGTAAGTCAGTCTCCAGCCAACCTACAATCTTCGAAGATACCACGACAGGAAGACTCTACACCGTTCACCCCAATCAACATGAATGCTTCTTTCTACGCCTGCTTTTGGTGAATGTACCCGGTCAAACGGCCCTTGAGTATTTGAGAACTGTAAACGGTACTATACATGACAATTACCGTAGTGCATGCCAAGCTCTGAATTTATTGGATAATGACCGACACTGGGAAGACTGCATCAATGACAAGTGCGAAACGTCAACTCCAAGTCAAATTCGTGTATTGTTTGGAATCATACTAACAAATATCAGAAATTTATTACTACACTTTAGTTATTATCGAAGCTTTGTGCGTATGTATGGCAAACAAACCTCTTCGGGATTTGGGAATGCCTTCACCTAATCGTACCGCTGCTGTTTCGACATGTGTAGAATTGGATCGTGAACAAAGTTACAGCACAAGTGATCTATTGTCGTATGTACAAAATAACATTTCTAAGTTAACGTTGGAGCAAAAAGACATTTATGATACGATAATGCATTGTGTAGACAACAAAGTTGGAGAAATTTTCTTTTTGGATGCGCAAGGAGGTACTGGTAAAATGTTTGTGATAAAACTGATTCTGGCATCAATTCGATCAAAAAATGATATAGCGTTGGCAATTCCGTCGTCCAGAATAGCCGTAACGTTGCTGCCTGGTGGAAGAACTGCTCTTTCCGCTTTGAAATTGCCTCTGAATTTGCATTCTACAGAAACTCCCACGTGCAATATTTCCAAATCATCTGGGATGGGTAAATTATTGCAGCAATGTAAACTTATTATTTGGGACGAGTGCACAATGGCACACAAAAAATCGCTCGAGGCTCTGGATCAATCTTTGAAAGATTTGTGAGAGAATTCCCTCTGGAGAGAAACCCTCTGGCAGCACATTAATATTGCTTGCGGGAGATTTCAGGCAAACATTACCTATAATACCTAGATCAACCCCTGCAGACGAAATGAATTACCTGAAAAATTCTAATTTATGGGCACACGTAAAGACATTAAAATTAACTACAAATATGCGTTTCCGATTGCAAAACGATGACTCTGGTCAAACATTATCAGATCAATTGCTGGCAATTGGAAACGGAAAGCTCCCAGTAGACTCAATTTTAGGACGTATACAACTACCTGCTGAATTGTGTGATTTAGTGACGTCCAAAAATGAATTGATTGAAAAAGTATTTCCGAATATTCTAACCAATTATAAAAATAATAAATGGCTAAGTGAATGAGCGATTCTTGCACCCAAAATATAGACGTCCACGAAATCAACAATATTGTTTTGACAAAGATTCGAGACCAGGCAGTCCTTTACAAGTCAGTCAACACAGTTGTGGAACCAAATGAAGTGGTTAATTATCCATCTGAATTTTTAAATTCCCTGGATCTCCAAGGGGTTCCACCACACGTGCTACAACTAAAAATAGGCGTACCAATAATATTGTTACGAAACATAAACCCTCCAAAGCTTTGCAATGGCACGCGACTTGCCGTAAAAAAAACAATGGAAAGCGTAATAGAGGCAAAAATCTTTACAGGGCCTTTTGAGGGTGAGACTGTTCTTGTTCCTCGCATTCCCATGAATCCAACGGATCTGCCTTTTCAATTTAAAAGATTGCAATTCCCAATTCGATTAGAATTTGCAATCACCATCAACAAAGCTCAAGGTCAATCATTAGAAAAATGTGGTATAGAACTTAATATTGATTGTTTTTCCCATGGACAATTGTATGTTGCATGTTGGCGGGTCGGTATTCCTGACAATCTATTTATATGCAGCGACAGTTGGACAGTGAAGAATGTTGTATATTCGCAGGTTTTAAGCAGTTAAATTGTATTGTATCTATCTATCTATCTATCTATATAAAAATGAGTTGTATGTATGTTTGTTTGTTTGTTCGTAAAAAGAGTGTTTGCATATGACGTCATTATAAATATATAAGGCTTTGTATATGCACAGATAATGGGAAGCCCAGAATGTTGTATATTCGCCATCTATATTCATAGATGGTCCAAAGGGACACAACTACAATGGTGCGTAACTAATATGGTGTGTAACTACTTACGCGCGCAGGGGGGGGGGGGCTCGGGGGGAGTGCGCGAAGCGCCCCCACCAATTAGTATATATATACTAGTCATGT
>NC_088877.1:14998135-15049190 GCF_032884065.1 Artemia franciscana
TTAATATATATATATATATATATATATATATATATATATATATATATATATATATTATATTATATATATATATATATATATATATATATATATATATATATATATATATATACTAGCTGTTGGGGTGGCGCTTCGCGCCACCCCAACACCTAGTTGGTGGGGGCGCTTCGCGCCCCCCCAAACACCCCCCGCGCGCTTAAGTCGTTACCGCGCCATAATAGTTACGCGCCATTGTAGTTGTGTCCCTATGTCCCACCTGTGAATATAGACAGATATATTATATATATATATATATATATATATATATATATATATATATATATATTATATATATATATATATATATATATATATATATATATATATATATATATATATATATATATATATATAATATGGTTTTAACTACGTAAAACTTGCGAATATACAACATTCTTTGCTGTCCCATTGTCTTTGCATATAAATAGATTGTCAGGTTTACCGACTCTTGAACATGCAACATATAATGGTCCATGGGAAAACAATCTGTATCAGATCTATACCTCATGATTCTAATGATTGCCCTTGAGCTTTGTTGATGGTGATTGCTAATCGACCATTCCCTGTCCCGTGTCCCGGTCGTCATTTATATCCCCCTGTTTCCCCCGGTGTCCCCGTTGTAGTTGTGTCCCTGTGTCCCGGTCTTCATTTATATTCCCTGTGTCCCGGTCGTCATTTGTATCCCGGTGTCCCGGTCTGTATACACATTCGTTTTTTAGTTTTGTTTTTCTCCTTTATTTTTTCCTTTTTTTTCGTTTTTAGTTTATTTAGATTTTTAGATTTTTTAGTTTTTTATCAGTTTTTAGTTTTTTTTTTCTTTTTAGTTTTTTTGTAGTTATTACCTTCTTTTTAGTTTTGTTATTTTTTTTTTACTTATGTCCTGGTCGTCATTTATACTCCCTGTGTCCCGGTGCTTTGTTGATTGCTAATCGAACATTCCTTTTGTCCTGATCGCTTTCTCTTTGAGTGTCGTCATTTATTTTTTTCTTTTTTAGTTCTTTTAGTTTTTACCTTTTTTAGTTTTTTTTAGTTTTTTAGATGAAAATTTTTTTTAGTTTTTCCTTTTTTTCTTTTTAGTTTTTATTGGTTTTTACCTTTATTTTAGCTTATTTTTCAGTTTTTTCCTTTTTTAGTTTTTTTTTATTTTTTATTTTTTTTAGTTTTTTACCTTTTTTTAGTTTTTTTATTTTTTTTAGTTTTTTAGCTTTTTTACTTTTTTTATTAGTTTTTAGTTTTTTTGTAGTTTTTGCCTTTTTTTAGTTTTTCAGTTTTTTTTTAGTTTTTTATTGGTTTTTATCTTTATTTTAGCTTATTTTTCAGTTTTTTCCTTTTTTTAGTTTTTTTTAGTTTTTAGTTTTTTTAGTTTTTTACCTTTTTTTAGTTTTTTTATTTTTTTAGTTTTTTAGCTTTTTATTTTTTTATTAGTTTTAGTTTTTTTTGTAGTTTTTGCCTTTTTTTTTGTTTTTTTTAGTTTTATAGCTTTTTTATTAGTTTTTAGTTTTTTTTGTAGTTTTTGCCTTTTTTTAGTTTTTTTTCTTTTTAGTTTTTTTGTAGTTTTTACCTTCTTTTTAGTTTTGTTAGTTGTTTTTTTTTTTTGTCCCGGTGCTTTGTTGATTGCTAATCGAACATTCTTTTGTCCTGGTCGCTTTCTCTTTGAGTGTCGTCATTTATTTTTTTCTTTTTTAGTTCTTTTAGTTTTTACCTTTTTTAGTTTTTTTAGTTTTTTTAGATGAAATTTTTTTTTAGTTTTTTCCTTTTTTTCTTTTTAGTTTTTTATTGGTTTTTACCTTTATTTTAGCTTATTTTTCAGTTTTTTCCTTTTTTTTATTTTTTTTTATTTTTTATTTATTTTAGGTTTTTTACCTTTTTTTAGTTTTTTTAGTTTTTTTAGTTTTTTAGCTCTTTTACTTTTTTTATTAGTTTTAGTTTTTTTGTAGTTTTTGCCTTTTTTTAGTTTTTTCAGTTTTTTTTTTAGTTTTTTATTGGTTTTTACCTTTATTTTAGCTTATTTTTCAGTTTTTTCCTTTTTTTTAGTTTTTTTTAGTTTTAGTTTTTTTAGTTTTTTACCTTTTTTTAGTTTTTTTAGTTTTTTAGATTTTTTATTTTTTTATTAGTTTTTAGTTTTTTTCTTAGTTTTTGCCTTTTTTAGTTTTTTTAGTTTTTTAGCTTTTTTATTAGTTTTTAGTTTTTTTTTGTAGTTTTTGCCTTTTTTTAGTTTTTTTAGTTTTTTAGCTTTTTTATTTTTTTTTATTAGTTTTTAGTTTTTTTTGTAGTTTTTGCCTTTTTTTATTTTTTCAGTTTTGACGTCACCTGATCCAGTTTTTTCAGGTGACGTCACCTGATCCATCCACAGACAGACAGACAACTTATTTTTATATATATAGATATATATATATATATATATATATATATATATATTATATATATATATATATATATATATATATATATATTATATATATATATATGTATATAATCTACTACACCTAGAAGTTATATTTTGAGATTTTATGATCAGCTTAACTACTATATTAGCCCCCTTGAAATCTCGGTTTGATATTTTTTTCTAGCTACAAGAGTGTCTAGGATAGGAAGGTGTTAATTGAGACTAGAGTAACTTCGGGTTCTTTTCATGAAAATAAAACAAAAACTGTTTTTTCCACTTGAAATAAAGAGTAACATCAAACCATAAAACTATCAGAAGTTATAACGTATATGAGGGGGGAGGGGGCTACCCCTCCTCAATACCTCGCTCTTTACGTTAAAGTTTGTTTTATAACATTAAAAAAGTTTATGATTCTAATTAAACGGCTCTTGTGTTTCAGAATTCGTTCTTTGAAATATGGACGATAAGTCAAACTTTAGCTTAAAGAGTGAGGTATTGAGTAGGAAGAGGTCCCATTCATATATGTATTTTTTTTTTCTTTATAAGTTTTGATCTTACTCCTCACTGTCAGTTGGAAAAACTGGTTTTTATTAAATTTAGTTCCTAACGGTTTTTAAATAATCCCAGTAAATCAAGGGTCTTTCTCAATGGAAAATTCTTTCTCTCCATGGAAAAGCCCCCCATGGAAAGTTATTCCCAAGCAAATCACCCCCCTTCCCTCCATGAAAGTACCTCCCAGACAGATCCATTTTAGCCAAAAATTCCCCCCAAGAAAATTTCTTGCTGACGTTCCGGGGGAAAAAGTGTTCTTGGCGCACTTTCATTTGAAAAGATTTTTTAAAATATTACCAGAAATTCCATCCTCCGTGGAAACCACAAATACCCCACCCACCCCCTGGAAGAATGTTAACGCAGAAAGTTCATTCTGGAGAATTTATTTCATGGAAAATTCTCCAAGGAGAATTTCTCCTGTGAAAAATCACTGTCCCCCCAGAAAAGATACTCTAGATAGCTCCAGCTTATAGAAATTTCTCCCCAAAAATTCTTTTTTTATCTTCAAATGTAAAACTGAGTCATCGAAGAGAAAGTAAAACTAATAAAAATCGTTTTGGCAAATTCCACCTGCGTAAAATTTCCCCTGGAAGGTTCAGTCTCCAGAAACTTAGCTCCCATGAAAAATTCTCCCCATTGAAAATTCTCCCAGCCATAAATCTCCCCCCAGAAAATGAATGCATACTCCCCAATAAGAAATACTATACGTAAGCAATGGACAAGTTTTAGAAATTAAAGACCTTTCCTCAGGTGATTTGGGGCGTCATAATAGCTCCAAAAGCATAATTATTGAGCCTTTCAACTATGTTGAACAAAATTGCCACCTCAAAATTTTGATTTTGACGACTTTCAGGAAAAATGTTGGTGGGAGGGGGGTTTATAGCCCCCAATCTATTTGGTCACTTTAAAAGAGCGTTAAACTTTTCATTTTCATTTAATGAATCCCTTTTCCAACACTCAAGGACTGTTGGTTCGATGTGATCACCCTTGGGGAAAACAAAAAAACAAATAAACACGCGCCTTGTGATCTTTCTTCTGGCAAAAAAAAAGAAATATAAAATTCCAAGTTTCTGCAGATGAAAGCTTGAAATTTCTGCGATAGGGTTGTTAAATACGCTTAATCTGATGATGTATGATTTTTAATCTGTAATCTGATGAAAAACAGGCCATCTTTCTCAGGCTCGTAGCTTTTGATAGGTAATCTTATATATTTACAATCAGCACAACAAGCCAATTACTTTTGTATATCTATTGCAATCGATATTCCGTTGTTTTAGTTTTGGTTGCTATTCAGTCAAGTCGCTCCTTACTTACAGTTCGTTACTTCTAACTCTTTGATTTGAAAAAAAGTTTAAGTTACAGAACTTTTGACATATTGATATGGGTTTTGTATTTCTTTTATCAATGTTCTTGGAAAAGAAGTTGGAAAATAAACTAGTCCATAATGATAATCTTGGTGGAAAATCCGTTAATGAGTTATTCTTATTCATTGTTTGACTTTTTTCTTACCAATATTGTATTCATTACTCTTTTGAGCTTTTAACTTTGGGAACGACCTATTTCTATTTTTAGAAATGAAGATTATTCAGTTTTGTTGGCATCGCTGAAATTCAAAGAGGATTTAGAGGACATGGAACTAAAGACGGGTAAATCAAGTTTCTTTTTCAACATTAAAGTATCAAAACCAGCACCAAGATGACAACATCATAGGAAAAAGTATCAGAGTAAACTTAAAAAAAAATTGATTTCAACGAAAAGTGTGGCTGAACTTCAAACTAGAAAAAAAATCCAATCCTTCTGTTGAAATTATGACATGCTGCTTGAATTCCAGCTAATTATTATAAATTATGCACTTTTTAGTAGTCAAAATTTAATTTTCACTGTAAATGAGTTATATTAATCAACATAGTTTGGACTTCAACAATAGTTTCAGCTTTCTTGAATATCATTTTAAGTTGGACTATATGACGTTAATTATAAAATCAATTCAATTATTCAATTTATAGCAGAAAAAGGCAGATGCTAATGGAATTTTTAGTTTAAAAAGAAAAATAAGGAAATATATTTTCACTTTGAAATGAGTTGAACCTACTTGTCTGAAAAATGAACACACAAAAATTTAAGTAAAAAAAATTGTCTTCTAACTATTACAATCGCCTTTTTTAAATACATTTTTTGTGAGTTTCTGCAGGTAAAAATCTTTGAAGATGCGATCCTGATCTTGCTGTACTAATGGTTAAAGTATATTTCTTTCTGAATTTAATCTTTTACAATTAATAACGCAGATCATTCTGTAGGACTAATTGTTACTTTTGCGATGAACGTTATTTTTGTAACGAGACTCAAAAACGTTTAAAAAAAGGATTTGCCTTACATATGCTGCTTGCGCTGAATAACCAATTATGCAAATATATCAAAGGAAATAAGAAGCCTGTAAGGGTATTTCAGTTCTTTGCGTACACGTCGTCGTAAAGAAACCAACACCATCCCAAGAAAGAAAATTTTTCCAAAATAGTGTACAATTCAACTGGAATCAAAAATACTACGCTTTAATCGCAAGAATAGTTCTTCTAAAACTGACTAAAATGTAACTCTAGTTTGCTATATGATTAATTAAAAAATAGGGCATTAACCCAATAAATTTTTCAAACAGTTCATAATCTTAAACCGTAATTTCATTTGTTTCATTCAACATCTTTATTAAATATATTTTACGCCGGCTTGATGACCGGTTACAAACAAAGCACAAACATGCTTGAAAAAACGCAACCATTAGACAACTATTAAATTATACGACTAACTAAATCTTCACTGAAATAAAAACAAAAAGCAAACAATAAAAAAGAAATATTGATAATAATTACAGAATAATAAATAAAAAAATTAAAAATTAAAAAAGCCCAAAAATGTTTAAATTGTTCTCTCTCGTAATCCTATCCCACGCTCACCAACTATCAGCAATGCTTCTTTAACCGGCTTTTAAATTATGGCACACTACCTGCTTTCCGAATAAAGTCAAGGTGATCTAGACCACCGGGCCCGTGTAGTTTGCTACATGGCTAGAACGAACCGTACTTTTTGGTGACTCTTGAATAGAGAACTAAAGCTTTCAATTTCCAATCATATGAGCCTCCACCAAAGTTTATATAATCGCCCCTTCCATAAAAACTTATATGGTAACAATAGGGAATTGGCATAAATTATAGCCCATTACTAAGGGGTTGGAGGTGACATCATCCTTGGAATAAATATATATTTGAACTTTGGACTATTTTAAACGAAACGGCTTTCTCAAAGTTTTGATGCAATCCATATGGGAGAAAAGTATACAAGGAGGGGAGTTACAACTCTTTCCATTTCCAGTCAAATAAGCTTTCCCTAAAGTTTATAAGACCATAATTCTAAGAATATTTTGTATATGTTAGAAGTGGGCAATTACCGTAACTTATTTTCAGTCAGGTTAGCCTCCTTTAAAGTTTATATGAACACCAATTCCATAAAAACCTTATATCTTACCGGAGCTTAACCTACAGACCTCAGCCCCCAAGATTTGGGGGGTTTTGCTGATCCTGGAGGCATTGTCACATGATCTTTTGATCATTTTGGACAAAATAACTATCTCAAAATTTTGACCGGGTGTATTTGGGGAAAAGAAGGCATTTAGGGGATTTGGTTTCTGAAATATCTTTTGCTCTTAAAATAAGCATAAGAACCGATAATTTCCAATCGAATAAGCCCACTCCAAAGTTTCTACGACCACTCCTTTTATATGAAGTACCTCTTGGAAAAAAATAATAATAATAAAACATTAAAACCTTAGGGTTAATACAGGCAACGGTATAACGTTGCCTCTGATTATTGTTCGTTTTTGATTTTAATTAAATAAAAAAACAATTTTTTAACTGCAAGTAAGCAGTGATATTAAAATTTAAAACAAACGGAAATTATTCCGTATATGAAAGAGGTTGTACCCTCCTTAACGCCTCACTCCTTACGCTAAAGTTTTTTATTGTTTTAAAAAGTAGAGTTTGAGAAAGAGTTAAAAAATTAGTTTTTTTATTTAATTTCTGAACGTTTTTGAATTAATGAATATTTTGAGTTTGGTTCAACGGATATGAATAATTAAAACGATATCTGCATATTTTTTTTGGCTAAATGACTTTCCCACAGCTCTGACTGGATGATTCTGATAAAAAAGGAGTGGGGGATGAGGCCTAATTGCCCTCCAATTTTGGTTACTGAAAAAGGTAACTGGAACTTTCCTTTTTTTAAAACAACGTTAGTATTAGTAATAAATATACGTAAGTTACGCATTAACTTACGTGACGAACTTCTATATTTTTATATTTTTATTACGTAAATGAGGGGGTTCTCCCTCTTGTCGATACCACGCTCTTTGCATTAAAGCTTGAATTTTGTCCCAATTTTCTGATAATGACCCCTGAATAACAAAGGCCATAGACTAAATTGTTGTAATTACTAAAAATACTTCAGCGTAAAGAGCGAGGTATTGTAGAGAAGATAAGTCCCCTCATATACGTAACAGTTTCTGTTCGTTTTATGTTTTGATGTTGCTCCTTACTATCAGCTGAAAAAACTTTTATTTTATATATTTCCTCATTTTTGTTATATAATGCAAGAAAATCCTCCGGCCCCTTCATGGAAATTCTCTCCCCTCCTGATATATTTCTCCATCTCACACACAACCCCCCCCCCCCAAACCGCCCCCCTCCTCAACGCGAAAAAGTCTCCCTGAAAATGCATGTACATATCCCAATTACCAAACAATGGTCAAACTTTGTAACATGCAGCCCCACTCCCTGAGACTCTGGGGATTAAGTCGTCCAGAAAAACTAATAATAGGTTTTTCGACCTTGCTGAACAAATTGGCTCTCTCCAAATTTAGATCCGGTGACTTTGGGAAAAAATGAGCCCGGGAGGAGTCCTTGGTGACCTTTAATTTCTAAGGTCACTTATAAATGACACTGGAAGTTTTACTTTCCGTTAGAATAAGCCCTCTCACGACATTCTAGGACCACTGGGTCGATAAAATCATCGTTCAAAAAAAAAAAAAACGTATCCGTGATTTCTTCTGGCAAAAAATACAAAATTTCACATTTTTGTAGATGAGAAATTGAAACTTCAACAGTAGGGTTTTCTGATACGCTGAATCTAGTGGTGAGATATTTGTTAAGATTATGTGGCCTTCAAAGGGTGTTTCGCCCTATTTTCTAAAATAACACAAATTTTTTTAGGCTCGTAACTTTTGATGGGTAAGACTAAATTTGAAGAAACTTATAGATTTAAAATCAGCATAAAAAGTCGATTCTTTTGATTAACTATTAGAAAATAAACTAAAACACAACATGAATATACAGTTGTTCAAAAGGATGTATCTGTAATATCTCGGGAGCTCCTATTGGCTAGAAGATGAAACTTTGTTGAAATGTTAAAGGGGATATTCAACTCAATCAAAAGCCACTACTTACATCCTTATTATTAAAAGAACCTATCCACAGCACCAGAGGAGTGACCAACGGTATTCAATTGAAACTTTAGGGAATTCTGACGTTGACTTTGAACTAATTGAGTGGACAGTATGCATATCAAGATTGTCAAAACGGAGCATCTACAATATCCTTCAAACATTTTAAAATATTAAGCTAAACTTTCGGAGAAGGCTAAGGGAACTGTTTAGCTTGTTCAAAAGATAATACTTGCATCCCGACTAATATAGGTCATATCAATCATGTCTAGGAGACCGCTAATATCAATCAGTCCGTGGTAACGACTGTAGTAAGGAGCGAACCGGCTCAATAGTAACCAAAACTCTAAAAAATGGAATTTCGATACCAATAGCTATACCAAAATAATCGCATTTTAATACTGCATTTCAATATATATAATTTCCTCAAGTTTAGTCTTACCTATCAAAAGTTACGAGCCTGAGAAAATTTGCCTTATTTTAAAAAATAGGGGGAAACACCCCAAAAAGTCATAGAATCTTATCAAAAATCCCACCATCAGATTCAGCTTATAACAGAATCCTATTGTACAAGTTTCAAGCTCCTATCTACAAAAATGTAAGTTTCTTGTAATTTTGAATTTTGTAATTTTTCGCAAGAAGGCAGATCACAGATGGGTGTTTATTTGTTTGTTTTTTTTTTTTTTCAGGGGTGATTCTATCAACCCAGTGGTCCTAGAATGTTGCAAGAGAGCTCATTCTAACAGAAATAAAAAGTGCTAGTGCCGTTTTTAAGTGGCCAAAAAATTGGAGAGTACATAGGCCCCTTCCCACGCTAATTATTTTCCCAAAGTCAATGGATCAAAATTCTGCGATAGCCATTTTATTCAGTGTAGTCGAAAAACCTTATAGCTATGTCTTTTGGGATGACTTAATCCCCCACAGTCCCCTTGGGTGGGGCTACAAGTTACAAACTTTGACCAGTGTTTACATATAATAATGGTTATTGGGAAGTCTGCAGACGTTTTCAGGGGGATGTTTGGTAGGGGGGAGGGGCTGAGAATAGGGGAATATGTTTGGGGAACTTTCCATCGAGGAATTTGTCATGGGGGAAGAAAAATGAAGGGAGTGCAAGATTTTCGAGAATTATTGAAAAACAATGAAAAATAAATAAGAAAAAGTTATTATGCATATCAGGGATTCACCTCCTTCTAATACCTCAATCTCTACGCTAAATATTTTTAATATTTCAAATATTTATTCTACGGCTTTTGTGATTCAGGGGTCATTCTTTATGAATTGGGACAAAATTTAAGCTTTAGTGTAAAGAGCGAGGATCTGACAAGGGGGCGAACCCCCTCATATATGTAATAAAAATATGAGAATGCAAAAGTTCGTTACGTAAGCTAATTTATAAGTTACGTATATCTTTTACTAATAAAAACATTCGTAAGAAATTGAAAATTCTTTTTGCCTTTTTAAGTAACCAAACCTTTAAGGAAGGCAACTAGGCTTCCTCCCCTGCTATTTTTTTCTCAAAATCATTCGATCAAAACTACGAGAAAGCCATTTAGTCGAAAAAAATAAATATGCAAATTTTGTTTTAATTATTCCTCCACGGAGAGCCGAAATCTAAAATGAATTGATTCAAAAATATTCAGAAATTAAAAAAAAAAATTTTTTCTGTTTTAAAAAAGCTTTTTTTTACTGTTTTAAAAAGAAGAGTTGATTGGAAGAGTCAAACTTTAGCGTAAAGAGTGGGGCGTTGATGAGGAAGCAGTCCCTTTCATATACGAAGTAATTTCTGTTCGTTTTAAGATTTAATGTCGCTCTTTACTTTCAGTTAAAAAAACTTGTTTTTTTTATTTATTCATTAAGCTAAAACGGTTTGTGAACCTTTTATTATCTATTACAACATTTGAGCTTTATAAAAAAACAAAGCAATTATATTTTAACATTTTTTAAATACAATATCAAAAAATACTATTAAACAAGATCATGAATTTTGAATTCCTAGGAATTTAAAGAATTGGTATCATTTTTTTTGAACAATTTCTTTGTTTTCTTGTTTTTTCTTGTCATCTTGATTTAAAAATGATTATATTTAATTTTATTGTCAGTGTTTTGAGCTATTAGCCTACAGTACAATTTTACAAACGCATAGAGTTTTAAAATAAAACCCAAATGACGCAATCAGCTTTAAAAAAGTTTAAAGTTAGAGGAGGGAATATGTAGCCTAATTTCTGTTCGTGGTAATTTTGTTGACTTGGGTGTTGAATTTTCTCTTGATAATTCATTTTATTTCTTCTCCTTTCAATATATTCAAGAAAAAAATAAGTTCTTTTAACTGAAAGTGAGGAGCAACATTAAAACTTAATACAAACAGAAATTATTCCGTGTATGAAAGGGACTGTTCCCACCTCAACACTCCGCTCTTTACGTTAAAGTTCTTTATTGTTTAAAAAATAGAGTTTTGAGAAAGAAACAAACTAAATGTTTTTTAATTAATGTATTTTTTTATTTTGGTTCACCGTACATGAATAATTAAAACGAAATTTACAGATTAGTTTCACTTTATTTTGCTAAATGCCTTTCTCAAAGTTTTGATCTGACGATTTTTAGGAAAAGGGGCGGGGGAGGGAGTCTATTTGCCCTCCAATTTTTTGGTTACTTAAAAAGGCCAGTAGAACTTTTAATTTTGTTTACGAACGTTTTTTACTGTTTTAAAAAGAAAAATTGAGAGAAAGAGTCAAACTTTAGCGTAAAGAGCGGGGCGTTGATGAGGAAGCAGCCTCTTTCATATACGAAGAAATTTCTGTGCGTTTTAAGTTTTAATGTCGCTCCTTACTTTCAGTTAAAAAAACTTGTTTTTTTTAATTTAATTTTTATTAAGGTTTTATGACTCTTAGGGGGTGTTTCCGCCTAATTTTTCAAAATAAGGTAAATTTTCTCCGGCTCGTAACTTTTGATGGGTATAATTAAACTTGATAAAACTTATATATTTGAAATTAGCCCAGAAATACAATTCTTTTGATGTATATATTGGTATCACAATTCGGTTTTCTAGAGTTTCGGTTACTGTTTAGCCGGGTCGCTCCTTAGTACATTTCGCTACCTCGATCTGTTTGATATTGATCCATCTGTATCAGTGTCTGTTATCTTTATCTGATAATTTATTTTAGTTTCTGTTGTTTTTTATTAATCGGATTTTCAGTTTGGATTATTTTTGTATTTTATTTTTGCTCGTCTTTGATTTTTTTTCTTTTTTTTTATTGCAGCTAAAGTCGAACAGACCCCAAGAGATAAAAGGATGGAAAAATGTCAAACCCACCATAACATGAATCTTTTGTTAACTAGCTAATTTCTGTTTGGTCGGAGTATTTTCTGGGCGGAGTTATGTCAAAAAATTCAGTTCTTGTTTAGGCCTATATATTAGGCCCTGGCTGTTTATCCGCATTCAAAAGGAGAACTATTATTGGATAGTGAAAATGTATGTATTCTTAGCTTGTTAATTAACTCATGTTTCTTAAAAAGAGTGTTTTGAGAGATAACTAATCAATGGGTGTCAACTAGTCAGTGAAATAGGCGTTTCACAAGTTTTCAACTGCTAGCTCGATTTGGGGTTTGATACACTAACGACAGTATAAAAATAAAAATAAAATCTCTCCTTAAGTAAGAATTCAAAATAAAACACGCTTTTCTTGCACAGACTGTTGACATATTCTAGGTTTTTTCTCCCCGTGCACTTGAACTCAATATTTCTGAAGAATTCAGCCTTTTAACACATTACAGTGATAAAAAAAAATCGTTTGGAGAGTTCATAAAATTTAGCATGAGCCAAAATCTATTCCACTATTTGCTCTTATACTATTTGTCAGTAATTATAAATTATAGTTCTATTTCAAACTTTGTGGTTGCAACAAAATTCAATATTTCGAAGGATTTGGGAGAGAAATAATACATAGTCCCGTCTTTTCTAATTCCGCTTTTTAGCAATTTATCAGGAATCTAAGAAATTTGAACAGTTTGGGTCTTGTCCAATACTAAATATATTTTGAGACATAATATGACCGATCTGGATGATCAATTCATTCTCGTTTGAATAAAAAAAACGAAAAACAGGGGGTCGATTGCACTTCCTAATATGTTCGACAGTAATGTTCGTACAAATATACCTAATTTAAAACCTTATCAACAAGTAAATAGGTAAGCTTAGATAATGGCAGAATTACGAAAATGTGCGAAAAAAGTTCCTTTTCCGCCAAATTTGGTCAGGTAGCCTATCAGGTTTCCCTGACAGGTAAGGAAAACCCTCCTAAAATCTATCTCAAATCTATCTATCTTATTTTACCTCCTAAAATCTATCGGTTCAATATAAGGTTTTCTTGTTTTAAATTCTTCAAAAAAATAGGATATGAATACACTTCTCTAAATCCGCAATTAGGAAAGAAATGAAATAACTGAACAACAAAAAATCATAGAAATCTAGGAACTTTTTCATTGAAAAACATGAAAAGAAATCATCGAAAATGAAAATAAAACTTAATTATTTTTATAATAATATTCGTACTATAGCTAGATAGGTCAAACCGGTTGTACTTTAGTCATATAAGTTATTAGGGGGAAGGATCAGCTCCAGGATTAATTTAATTGTTTCAATTTTTCAATTCCAATATCTAGATCAAAACTCCAATATAGGTTCTAATTCTCTTATTTTTAATTGAAACGCCTAGTGAGCGCTGATGAAGTCCCTTTCTTTACGTTTTGGATTCAGATACTATCCCATAAATGTAGAGCTGCCTCTATGTACAATACCATGCTGACTGATCACTATTTTCAAAAAAGCCTTAGCAGTTTAGATAATCCTAGCAATAAAATCCTTTTTGAAGAAACTTCCCTTATAAGCAATGATTTAGGCATAAAATTAAATAAGGATTCGGGAGGATTTTCACTTATTACCTTATATAAAAATTTAACTAAAAATGATTTAACTAACTATATTTAACAAGCGCTAAGAACCAAGGTCGGAGGAGCCAGAGCTCATATGGTGTGAGCTAAAACTCCAATGTAGCATCTATTTCTGATATTTTTATTTGAAACGCCTAGTAAGCGCTGATTAAGTCTTATTCTTTACATTTTGGATTCACATACTAACCCATAAATGTAGAGCTGCCTTTATGTAAAACACCATCGTGACTCATTTCTAATTTTCACTTTTCTAAATATTTCTTTCAACCAACACCAAAAAAAGATTGAACATAAATGCGCTGACGATTGTTACTGTTATTAGTTGTATTTCACGTAACGATAGCGCCGCTTTTGTGACATTTATCTGTGCATCAGTGTGCTGTACGAAATGTCTGCTACAAGTAGAACAAAGTGTATCTGAAAAAAATATGTATATTTCTCTCACAATTTAGAAATTTTATGCTCGTGAATAAGCGGTGCCAACTCATACTCTTTGTATATCGTTATCAGTTTTAATAGGCAGGACTAAAAGACCCATCTTTGCTTGGTGAAGGGAATTTTAGACGGAAAAACAGCCATTACCTCCCTTCCCTTCAGAAATGTATAGCTCCTATACGATAATTTACAAAAAAAGTTATAATTTTTCTAGATTTCGTTTTTTTTTCAAGAAGATACAAAGGGGTAAAGTAATTTTGAGACTCTAGGCGTCAATTTTCCCATCCAATTGGCATCACTGGCGAATTTTAATTGATGTAAAAATTCTACCACGAGACTGCCAACAAATATTCAGATTTTCTGAAGATTCTTAGTCAGAAACAACAAGTAGAACAATGGAGAATTTTTTATATGAGACAGTGGAACGAAACTTTATATGGATATTTCGACCCTATATCCAAAGGTAGTCCTCAGCAAAACGAATGAAGAAAAAAGAATATTAATCAATTCAAATTACGGTATAATCTTTAAAATTGAAATATTTTCAAAACAGCCCTAGAACTTCAGATAATCCTAACCATAAAATCCTTTTTAAGAAACTTCTCTTATAAGCAATGATTTTGGCATAAAACAGGTTGTTCGAGAGGCAATTGAAATTAGAGTCAAAATAAAAAGTAATGTTTTTTTAAATGAGGATTAGGGGGAACATTCACTTAATACCTTATATACAAGTCTAACTAAAATGATTCAAGTAATTATGTTAATAAAAGACAGTAAAAAATTCCACTCAACTTTTTACGGATGGACCTTCTAGACTGGCTGCCAAAAGGAAAGATTGACATTTGGAGCTTCTTTGTATATGTTTTTAATTCTGTTTGAAAGAATTATCTTTCTCCAAGTGGCTTGATGACCCTGTCCTGGTTAAAATTCCTTGAAGTAATGATGCTAGGGTTGTTTTGAAAATACTTTAGTTTTTTAAGATGGTATTTTAATGTGTGTTCTTTTATATTTGTTTTTTTTTTTTATTTAGATATAGGGTCGAAATATTCATTTAAAGTTGCGTTCCACTGTATTATATAAAAAAAATTCCCTTTTGTTCTACTTATTTATGATGGGAAGGCAAGTCTTCGTCGCTATTTACGTCTAGCTTATAGGGAACGTTTGACCTATGATATATTTTATATTGTTGGCTTACGCAAAAAAACGCAAATATTATCAATCAACAAAAATGCTTAGAGTCTTGCAAAAGTGAAAACCTTATTCGTAAGTCTTAAGGTATGAATTACATTTAAATAAGCCTCGCTCTTTGCGTTAAAGTTTCACTCTTTCTCTCAAAACTAATTTTTAAAACAGTAAAAACTTTAGCGTAAAAAGAAGGGCATTGAAGAGGGAACATCCCATTTCACAAACGGGATAATTTCTGTTCGTTTTAAGTTTTAATGTTGCTCCTTACTTTCAGTTTAAAAAAAACTTCTTTTTTTGTTTTGTTTTGATCGAATGATTTTGAGAAGAAAGGATTGGAAGGAGGCCCAGTTGCCCTCCAATTGTTTGGGTACTTAAAAAGGCAACTAGAACTTTTAGTTTTTTACGAACGTTTTCATTAGAAAAGATATACGTAACCTACGAATTAGCTTACGTAACAAACTTCTATATTCGTATGTTTTTGTTACGCAAATGAAAGGGTTCGCCTAATCATCAATACTTCGCTTTATACACTAAAGCTCAAATTTTGTCCCCTGATTTACAAAGGCCGTAGAATAAATAGTTGAAATTACTAAAAATACTTTAGCGTAAAGAATGAGGTATTAGGAGGAGGTGAACCCCTTTTACGCGTAATATTTTCTGTTCGTTTTATGTTATAATGCTACTCCTCACTTTCAGTTGAAAAACTTTTTCATATTTATTTTTTAATTTTTTTTTTAAATAATACTAGAAAATACTGCACCCCCATCATGGAAATCTTTTTCCCGTGACAAATTCTTCCATGGAAAGCTTCCCCCACATAACCCCCTCTTCTCGGCCCCTCGTCCCAACCAAAAATCCCCCTGAAAACGTCTCTACACTTCCCAATAACCATTACTATATGCAAACACTGGTCAAAGCTTGTAGCTTGCAGCCCTTCCCATGGGGACTTTGGGTGAGTAAGTCGTCCCCAAAAACATAATTATAAGGTTTTTCGACTATCTTGAACAAAATGGCTATCTCAGAATTTTGATCCGACAACTTTGGGAAAAGATGAGCGTCAGAGGGGGCCAATGTGCCCTCCAATTTTTTCGGTCACTTAGAAAGGGCACTAGAACATTTCATTTCCGTTCGAATAAGCCCTCTCGCAAAATTCTAGGACCACTGGGTCGATACAATCACCCCTGGGAAAAAAACAAACAAATAAACACGCATCCGTGATTTGACTTCTGGCAAAAAATACAAAATTCCACATTTTTCTAGATAGGAGCTTGGAAATTGTATAGATGGGTATTCTGATACGCTGAATCTGATGATATGATTTTCGTTAAGATTCTATAATTTTTGGGGGCTGGTACTTCCTATTTTCTAATATAGGTCAAATTTTCTGAGGCTCGCAACTTTTGACGGGTAAGACTAAACTTCATAAAACTTATATATTTAAATCAGCATTAAAATGACATTCTTTGGATGCAACGATTGGTATCAAAATTCAGCTTTTTGGAGTTTTGGTTACTATTGAGCCGGATCGCTCTTTACTACAGTTCGTTACCACGAACTGTTTAATAGTAAAAAAATTGCATTTATTTTAAGGCTTTATATAACTAAAATGTTTTTTTTTCATTAAAATTACATGCAGTGATGTATCAGTGCAAATCGGCTATTATACAGTGTTGGCATTTATTCATTTTATAGGCAGCAAAGAAGGGTGATATCTGAAATTTTGTATTTAAATGCCTCCAAATCCTGACTCTCATTCAGTCTTGAGATAATTATAAAATAGGTTTTGGGGAGGGGGGGGAGGTAGAGATCGATATCTAATCCCTCTTGAATCCTAGAAACATTTTTGGTCTACATCTTTAATATCAAACAGTTCGTGGTAACGAACTGTAGGAAGGAGCGACCCGGCTCAATAGTAACCAAAACTCTAAAAAATGGAATATTGATACCAATACCTACATCAAAAGAATCGCATTTTAATACTGATTTTAAATATATAAGTTTCATCAAGTTTAGTCTTACCCATCAAAAGTTACGAGCCTGAGAAAGTTTGCGTTATTTTAGAAAATAGGGGGAAACGCCCCCTAGAAGTCATAGAATCCTAACGAAAATCACACCATCAGATTCAACGTATCAGAGAACCCTACTGTAGAAGTTTCAAGCTCCTATTTAGAAAAATGTGGAATTTTGTATTTTTTTGCCAGAAGGCAGATCACGGATGCGTGTTTATTTGTTTTTTTTTGTTTTTTTTCCCAGGGGTGATCATATCGACCCAGTTGTCCTAGAATGTTGCAAGAGGGCTCATTCTAACGGAAATGAAAAGTTCTAGTGCCCTTTTTAAGTGACCAAAAAGATTGGAGGGCACCTAGGCCCCCTCCCACGCAAATTATTTTACCAAAGTCAACGGATCAAAATTCTGAGATAGCCATTTTATTCAGCGTAGTCGAAAAACCATATAACTATTTCTTTGGGGACGACTTACTCCCCCAAGGCCCCATGGGAGGGGCAACAAGTTACAAACTTTGACCAATGCTCACACATAGTAATGGTTATTGGGAAGTGTAAAGGCGTTTTCAGGAGGATTTTTTTGGTTGGGGGAGGGGTTGAGAAGAGGGGGATATGCTGGGGGAACTTTCCATCGATAATATGTCATGGGGGAAGAAAATCTCCATGAAGGGAGCGCAGGATTTACTAGTATTATTTAAAAACACAATGAAAAAATAAATATGAAAAAGTTCTTTCAGCTGGAAGTAGGGAACAGCATTAAAACTTAAAAAAAACAGAAATTATTACCCATTTGAGGGGCTCACCTCCTCCTAATACCTCGCTCTTTACGTTAAAGTATTTTTAGTGATTTCAACTATTTATTCTTCGGCTTTTGTGATTCTGGGGTCATTCTTAATGAACTGGGACAAAATTTAAGCTTTAGTGTAAAGAGCGAGGATCTGACAAGGGGGCGAACCCCCTCATATATGTAATAAAAATATGAGAATACAAAAGTTCTTTACGTAAGCTAATTTATAAGTTACGTAAATCTTTTACTAATAAAAATATTCGTAAGAAATTAAAAGTTCTAGTTGCCTTTTTCAATGACCAAAAAATCGGAGTGCAACTAGGCTTCCTCTCCCGCTCTTTATTTCTCAAAATCATTCGATCAAAATTATGAGAAAGCCATTTAGCCAAAAAAAAAAAATGCAAATTTCGTTTTAATTATTCCTCTGCGGAGAGCCAAAATCAAAACATGCATTGATTCAAAAACGTTCAGAAATTAAATAAAAAAAAACAAATTTTTTTAACTGGAAGTAAGGAGCGACATTAAAACTTAAAACGAACAGAAATTACTTCGTATATGAAAGAGGCTGCTTCCTCATCAACGCCCCGCTCTTTACGCTAAAGTTTTTTACTGTTTTAAAAAGAAGAATTGAAAGACAGAGTCAAACTTTAGCGTTAAGGGCGGGGCGTTGATGAGGAAGCAGCCTCTTTCATATACGAAGTAATTTCTGTTCGTTTTAAGTTTTAATGTTGCTCCTTACTTTCAGTTAAAAAAAACTTGTTTGTTTTATTTAATTGGTATCAGAGAGGGCTTAATAGTGCCTTTGTTAATATAATGGGGCTAACATGGGCTGGGATTAATATATGGGCTCTTAATAAAGCCTTAATAAGGCTTTTATTTAGAACCTATTCAACAAAATTTCTCATCAATGAAAACTTGACGAAGAATTCAAATTTTGTCCAAAACTATAATTAAACCACAACATTTTGATTCTTAAGCAAAAAAACAAAACCTGAAAGTTTGGGACGTTAATAATCAATTTGGAATTTTGAGACATCTAAATTAACACTAAGATATTATGGAAACAAAAACTGAAATTATTTATATATTTTTTTAATTTTAAAAGTTCCTTTTTTTAATTTTAATGGCCGTATTTAAATGTAAGTTACTTTTAAGCATTTATGTTTTGCTGAGGACGGCCCTTGGATATAGGCTCGACATATTCATTCAAAGTTACAATCCCACTGTCTACGGGAAAAAATTCCCTATTGTTTTACTTGTTGTTTGTGCTTATCTTTCAACAAAGTAGTATGGAACTAAAAATAAAAAGAAGAACAATACATGATACTATAATAATCCATTGTTTTGTTTCCGACACTAATCAACAAGAATAATGTTTTCATAGAGATAAAGCAAAGTTGAAGCAAAGCACTTACAGCAATTATTGTTAAATGCGATTTATACCCGCAAAAAAAAAAAAATCTGAATCATTACATTTCCTTTTGAATCTTAAAAGTTAAAGCTTTTTTGAAGACAGCCAACCCAGTCAAGGGTTCCCGCAAAAAAATTTCCAGGGGAGGGGGTGTTTAAAGTAAAGGAAACTCAGATTGAAACCAGATTATCAGATTATAAAAAAAAACATCCGACATTTTTTATCATGATCAACCCCTCTTTAGGCTGTTTCCATTCTTTTTCTATAATTATGTAAATTATTTTATTTACTATTAACTTGGATTTTTAATTTAAAATTCGAAACAAATACATGTTTGGACTCACCAAAAAGGCTGATTCTTTGATTTAACATTATCAATTTCTAAGTTAATATGGTTTTGTTATTGGTTAAGATCGCTTTATACATACCATTATTTACTTTGAAGAATTTGATATTTGTTTTCCTCCAACTTCATCATATAGAAAAAATGAAAGGGTCATTTAGTCTTAAAATAAAACTCATTTTGCTTCTGTCAAGGGTCAAAACTTATTGGAGGCGGCTTGAACATGGTCCGACATATATTTTTCCATGGTATTTTTGACTCTGCTCTTTTTTCTTTTGCTAACTCGTAAATACATTATAGTCCTATATTTCTGCTCATGAGCCCGCCCCAAGAAAAGAATGTTTATTTAGTAGTAGAAATACTCTTAAATAACCATCAGTGAATAAACGAATAAATAAAGGCTCTCGATCGGTTAAATCTAAATAGATTTCACAATGTCCACGAAATACATGGGTGCTGGCAGAGGGGAGAGGGGTAAGGGGGGCTGAAGTTTCCCTGGAAACTTGGAATTATAAAGTATTTATAGGAAAACCAAAGGAAAGAGAGCAGACTAGGGAAGAACCATTGAAAAAATGTATTTGTCCCATTGTTGGCTGCCTGCTAATAGAATTTGGCACTTAATAAGGAAAATTTAAGTTCTAATTTGTTACTGAGTGACCACTTTCCATTTTTCCACAAGTATTTTTTCCATACAAATTGGCTGGAGTAGTCAAAAAAAATTATCAAATTCTTTATAGTAATGAGTGGTGAGTTAATAACGATCCTTATAAATAACAAACTATAAAAGCCTAACTTTTAGTAATATTCAATCAAAGAATCAGCTTTCCATGATGATCCTAAATACGCATTTGTTTATTAGTAGTTATTACAGTTATTAGTATACAGGAAAGCTAGTATAATTATAGAAAACAAAAGGAAAACAACTTAATGAAGAGCAATTTTTGGTAAAAAAAAACATGCCGTCAACTTTTGATTGCATTGCATAAGTACCCATGAACCCAAGAACCCATGAACTCAAATGGCTTTTGTGACGAGGCAAGAAGAGCTATGAGCCAAGAGCTCATATGGTATGAGCTCTAACAAAACTCTAAGAATCAATAGATTGATTTAAAAGAAAAATCTGAGGCTTAATGCCGGTCAGGATTAAGAGCTCTGAGTCACGATGTCGTTCTAAATATCAAAATTCATTAAGATCCGATCACCCACTCGTAAGTTATAAATACCTAATTTTTTTAATTTTTTCTCTCCCTTTAGCCCCCCAGATGGTCGGATCTAAGAAAACGAATTTATCAAGTCAATTTGTGCAACTCCCTGACACGCCTACCAATTTTCATCGTCCTAGCACGTCCAGAAGAACCAAACTCGCCAAATCACTGAACACCTCCCTCCAACTCCCCCAAAGAGAGCAAATCCGGTACGGTTATGTCAATCACGTATCGAGGACATTTGCTTATTCTATCCAGCAAGCTTCATTCCAATTCCTCCACTCCAAGTATTTCCCAAGATTTCCCCCTCCAACTCCCCCAATGTCAAAAGGTCTGGTCGGGATTTGAAATAAGTGCTCTGAGACATGAATTTCCTCTAAATATAAAATTTCATTAAGATCCAATTACCTACTCGTAAGATAAAAATACCCCTATTTTCACGTTTTCCAAGAATTCTGGTTTCCCCCTCCAGCTCCCCCCAATGTCACAGGATCTGGTCGGAATTTAAATTTAGAGCTTTAACGCACAAGATCCTTCTAAATATCAAATTTCATTAAGATCTGGTCACCATTTCGGAAGTTACAGACACCCCATTTTTCCTAATTACCCCCCCCCCTCCCCCAGCTCCACCAGAGAGAGCAGATCTGATCCGGTTATGTCAGTCACGTATCTTAAACAGGTTTTTATTCTTCCCATCCAGTTTCATCCTGATCTCCCCGCTTTAAGTATTTTCTAAGATTTCTGGTACACCCCCCAACTGCCCCCTCCCCCCAATGACGCTCGATCCGGTTGAACTTTAAAATAAGAGATCTGAGTTACGAAGCCCTTCTAAATATGAAGTTTCATGAAGATCCGATCACTCCTTCGTAAGTAAAAATACGTAAATTTTTCTAATTTTTCAGAATTACCCCCCCCCCCAATAGAGAGGATCCGTTCCATTTATATAAATCATGTATCTAAGACTTCAGCTTATTTTTACCACCAAGTTTCATCCCGATCCCTCCAATCTAAGTGTTTTCCATGGTTTTAGGTTTCCCTCCCTGAACTCCCCCCAATGTCACCAGATACAGTCGGGATTTAAAATATTAGCTTTGAGACACGGTTTCCTTCTAAATATCAAATTTCATTCAGATCCGATCACCCGTTCGTAAGTTAAAAATATTTCATTTTTTCTAATTTTTCAGAATTAACCCCCCAACTGCCCCAAAGAGAGCGGATCCGTACTGGTTATGTCTTTCATATATCTAGGACTTGTGCTTATTTTTTCCACCAAGTTTCATCCCGATCCCTCCAATCTAATTTTTTTCCAAGATTTTAGGTTTCCCCCTCCCAATTCCCCCCAATGTCACCAGATCTGGTCAGACTTTAAAGTAACAGGTCTGAAACACGATATCCTTCCAAATATCAAATTTCCTTTTTATCTGATCAACCGTTCGTAAGTTAAAAATACTTCGTTTTTTCTATTTTTTTCCGAATTAACGGCCACCACACCCCCCTCGCTCCAGATAGTCAAATCGGGAAAATGACTATTTCTAATTTAAACTGGTCCTGATACGCCTGCCAAATCTCATCGTCCTAGCTTACCTGGAAATGCCTAAAGTAGCAAAACAGGGACCGACAGACAGACCGACAGAATTTGCGATTGCTATATGCCACTTGGTTAGTACCAAGTACCATAAAACTCTTTCATCCCAAAAACGGAAGTCTTGAAATTTCTGCATTTTCCCCCTGAACAGAAAAGTTTTCTGTGTTTTATTATTGTTTATTTATTTTCCAGGAGTGATTGTATTTATCTAGTTTTCACTTTGAAAAATAATTAATTTTTTACAGTTATGAAGTATAAAGGTGTTAAATATATTGGTTTTTGGTATTCAAAATTAAATCAAAAATGTTGAATTAGATTATTTTTTCTGAATCTTAGTTTTAATGTTTCGCTCTGAACAAACTACTTTGATGAAACTTCTGATAAACACTGAATCGGAAGGCGTTAAATATTTTGGTGTTTGATAACATAGTTCAAATCTGTCCGTATTGTCGTATCTGTCCATTTGATCTTCTACATAACTGAAGCCCCTCTACAATAGAATTTTCTTATCGGTACATACATAACATGAACTTGGTTAATACATTGAAGTACTTCAACAAAACAAATAAACATGCATCGACGATATTTTTCTAGAACAAAAAAATAACGAAAAAAAACGATATTCTACATTTTGAAGATTGGGGCTTGAAACCTCTACGGTAGGGTTCTCTGATATTATGATGCATCTAATAAAGGAATTTTTAATAAGTTGCTCTTTTTGGGATGCTTGCCCTTTTGGCTATTCTATATTTTTTAAATGTCTCAGTATATAAATAATTTAAATTCGAGGGGGGAATTGTCTTGTTATTGAAGAGGTATATTTTACATGGCCGTTATAAAATCAAAACATGGTATCTATGTAGGCAGGATTATTTTCGAGCATATCCATTGTTTCTGTGAACTATTCTAAGGTATAAGAAGTTTTATAAAATCAAGTATACATGTGTTTTAATCTACGGAAGCAGTAATATTTTTGTAATTTTGGTTTGATTTCGATTTTCTTTTAACATGAATGCATAATAATTAGATATGTTATTGATTAAATAAATTGATCCCTTTGCCAGGAATCCTTGTCGTTTAAAATTTTTTATATTTTGTTTCATTTTGCACGCAACTTTATTGTTCTTTTATTTGAGTTTTTTCTTAAAAGTATTTAAAAATAAACTTATACCTACGAAATAAACTGAAATATATTTCCTGTCACCCAGCCTCTACTAACTTTTGGCGTCTGCTCTCCTTCCCGGAAAATTTTCTTCAGGCGCCTTTGATGAAATAGGAAATTTTAAGAATACAATTTAAATTCTCACACAAACCCAAGTAATTTCACTTAGAAAACACGAAGTTTCTTTTTAAGCTCTTGACCTTTCTCTGCTTAAAGCAGTGTTGTCAGATCGGACGGAGAACCCAATGCTTCCTGGAGCCCAAAATTATGCTTTTTTGGACAGATTTATGCTACGTTTCTATATTTTCCCAGGTTTCACGAAAAAGTTGATCAGTTAAGACTAGTCGAATTCTGTCTTATCTTAATAATGGTTCTGAATAGAATATAATCTGGTAATAATAGCCTAATAATTTATTTTTAACCTGCTAAGGTAACAAAAGCGGGGTATAAACAAAGGAGGCAAAGAAAAAGGTAAAATAGCATAGAAAATAAGTAAAAAGGCATTTTTTATGTCCAGAAAAGGATCTTGGTTCACAATTTGGTTCAAGTTTTTCGTCCTTTTTCGCATGTCGTCGTTCTTCTCGAATCGGTTAGTGGCATTTGAAAAACATATTGTCTTACATCTTCATCAAAATTCTACTTCAGATACATTAAAAAAAAAAGGGAAAATGCAGTTCATATTCAATGATCATCTTCATCTTCGCTTTCTGATTCGACTTCTTGACCAGGGGGTGGGGTGGATACGTAGAGGCTCTCGGAATTGTGGAGCTTGATCTGATTGTCTGTAGGGACATATTTGTAGCAAACTATATCTTTTGTTCTTAGTCGTGATTTTGTGACCAGCACGTCTTCATTACTTTCTTTCTTCAACCTATTTCGCTTTTTTGTCCTGACATCACTGATCCAAGAAAAAATTCTTTCTGAGTCTGCGTTCAAATGCAGTAGGGAGAGCACCCTCTCGGCGAGTTCTGCCAGATGTGGAAAAACGCTTTCGTCGGTAAAGTTTCTCATTTTGCGTATTTTTCTCCTCATCAAGTCTGTACGAATTTTGCTCATATCTATCTTTTCGGAGTCACTAAAAGCATATGGCAGCTTGCGCCACTGGGAGTCAATATCTGTCAGTTTTGGCATGAGACTTGGAAATCGGTTCACTACGAAACCTAGTGACGGAATACTAGTTCTTTCAGTTCCCAGGGCTATATTTGGATTTAAAACTGAAGGGACTTAAAAAAAGGATCACCATGCGGGAATTGCTTGAGCGTCTGTGTCACTGCGGTAGTGTAGAAACCTAAACAGAAAGTGCTCACCACTTTTCTTGCTCAACCTTTCTCTAAACCAGAAAGTTTTTCGGAAAGTGCTCACGTCCTCAGGGGTTATTTTACCACTCTGCACGGATGTCGAAAGCTATTGGGCACACTCATCTCCTAAAAAGACGTCTTCTAATGATCGGAAATGAATCGGGTTTGACGATTGATCTTTGTAGAGTCTCTTAGAAACCTTTTTTGGATGAAGTTGCTTCAAAGAGCCTTGATGAACTTTTCGCACTCAGACTGCAAATATCCGATAAGAATCTTTGCCGATTGGAACAAGGCATTGAAGGAATTGAAATCTTTGAGAGCATACTTAAGAAAAGGCAAATACGCTTTTGTGAACGGGTTTTCCATATCTATCAAGATTTTGTCTGCAGCAACCTGGCGGTATTCTGCTGAAGCTAGCATGAAAAATTATTCAGAAGCACTCCACAGATCGAGAAGTCTCGCAATGTACTGGTGAGCAGCAGGCCATCTCGTGTCTGCAAGTTTAAGCAGCCTGTTCAGGGTTGTTTATAGTACTCATGAAACTCTATATGAATCGCTGTTCTTTTTGAACTTGAAGAAACATAATTAACAACCATCCTCACAAAGCAATCGACATTCTTTGGTATCTCAGCTCTAGCGGCAGCAGCATATAGATGGGCTGAATGACAAACACATTTCAAAAGTACCAAGTTTTTAGAGTCCTTTGAGTTCAAGAGCTTTTGATAAATGGAATTGTTGGCCCCAACCATCACAGACGCACCGCCACTGGCCAGACCATCGATATGGTTCAAAGATAGATTTTTGCCAACGAAAAACCTCTCAACTGCGAAAAAATACCATCAGCAGAAAGATTGGTAGGTTCAAGTCTGATCGTCCCGAACAAATCTCTGCAGATCTTCCCATCACTCTTCCTGGCGTATTTTACTAGAACACACAAGTACTTATCCAGTGTATTGTCGGTAGATTCGTTGAGCTCTGCAACTATCTGAGAATTTTCATCCTTGTGTAGAATTTTCATTGTGATAGAAGTCATTTTCGTTCTATCAAGCTCCATTTCTTGGACTACTTTCGAATCTTTTGCTGTTACTTTCAGTGTCTTGCATCATTGTACAAAAAAATTCACTCATTGTTCACCACAAACAACAGCAATCTGAAACTCCTCTAAATCTCAAAATTTCATTAAACAATCATCTTCACCAACCGAGTCAAACCAATCACCACATATCTTTAAATTCAAATATCTTGCGTTCTCTTTCCTTTGCCATAGACCACAGGATCAGGACAAAAAAATATAAGATGGTTCTTAAGTCTGTCGATGTGCCGAAAATTTTACTTTAGTTTGGTCGAAAAATTCGATAAACCATTTTAAGTGTTCGTTTTATTGATGTGACGTTATGAGTTGTTCTACATCGTCTTAGATCACACTAAAATTATGATAGCCTAAGGAGGATTATGCTTGGATGCTTCTGGTTCCTAATTTTGCTACGTTCCGTTTAATTATGCTACATCTGGCAACACTGGCTGAAAGTTGTCCTATTTGGTCGGGTAACAAGAAAAGACGTTCTGGTGTCTTGCCTTCAGTGCTTGTCCACGATTGGTTAGAGAACTGCCGAGGGCTGGGCTAATAGGATTTACACCAACATTCTCTGGGGTAAAAACCCTCCGTACTCAGTTGGATATAGATATACCTTGACGAAGAAGGTAACTAGAAGTTTGATATTGTGTATTAAACTTATTTTCTCTATAGCCTAAGTATTTTTCATCTGTTCGGCTAAACCCATAATGTAACCTGTCTTTAGACTAGCTCCCAATTTAACAACCCAAGGTGCCTGCTGGGTCATATAGGTCAAGGTGGAACCAAAGCGGTGGAATTCTGAGTGCAAATTCTCTCCTAAAAATTTCAGGCGATAAAACTGGTTTTACCTTTTAACATTTATAGCTATTAATTTTAAAACACGAAGTTTTTCTGTGGGAAATAATGAGTAAAATTGAAACGTATAATGATAAAAAATTGGCTTCACAGTTTATTTGACATATATTTAAAGTCATATCTCATTCCCAAGGAAAGAACTAATTTTCTTTTCCACACCCGGCAATTTTTCATTTAATTCTGGCCGTCCAAAAATAGGTTTTGATCAGGACGAGTTATTATAACTGTGCAGCTACTGTTCAAGCTAATTAGCGAGTCAGCGGGATAAATATATTGCTTTCAAATCAAAGAGAGAACTAAATATTATGAAGTATTCAATATTAATGGGGAGGGGATGAAACAGAGAGTCAAGGGTAGGAAAAACTTAAATCTAACAAATAAACAACAAAAAATAATTAGGGCTAATGGGTCTAGTATCTTCCCCTCATGCTCTTTTGTTTGCTCGTTGTTTTTGTGATTCTTTGCAACTTTGGTTTCTTGGCCCATAAATATATCGTTTCGTAGCATGTTCTTGATTCCCCATTAGATCTTATGATCTTATTTCGCAGTCGAGTTAAGTGAATGTTATTTCTTGCTATTTTTCAGGTTGTATTTGGCCAATTTTGTTTTTCCTTTTCTGTTGTTTGTCTTAACAGAAGGATACTCCCCAGTAAAGCAGCAACGATTTCTAGGCAATCTGTTTAGACGAAGAACAAGTATTATTCTTGAAACCCACATGATAAAAACTACAACAACAATACATCCAACCTGCTTTCAGCTTTTGTCATCATCATTGCCAGTTTGTCAGAGAAAGAAACGGCAATATATCTGGGAATATGACTCAAATATAAGAAGTTTTCCATTTTGGGCAAAGGCTGTAAAGTTCAGCGCCTTACCACACCCGTATGCTGAACAATTTATCAGGTTTGTCTAAACGTAATTACATCTTGAACCCCAATCTTAATTTTGTGAAGGTTTATCTTATATGGTTAAGAATAGTGAAGAAATCTGTCATTTTCCGAACAAAACTTAGAAAAATAAACGATATGGACAAAAAAAAAATAAAAGGTTCGTTTTTTCTTACGCATCTCGTTCATTCTCATTTGAAAATCAAATAAAAATTTTCAACTGAAAGTTAGAAGCAGCATTAACACTTAAATGAATAATAAACTTTCATAGCCCCTATCTCAACCTGTCCTCAAAAACCTCACAAATTGTACCCAAATCAAACGGCATATGTGTTTGAGCAATTTTTCTTAAAGAATTATGACGAAAAGTCAAACTCTAGCGTTTTGAGTGAAGGTTGAAGAAATGGTAATCAAACCTAAAACATGGAATAATTTCTGCTCGTTATATTTTATAATTATAATATAATTATATATAATTTATTTATTTATTTTCTTTATTTCCCTCAAAAAATGAGGAGTACGCTACAATATAATATAAAGAAAAAACAACTGATAACACTTACAATCAAAACGTATCAAATATTGATCGAACACTTAAAAAAAAAAAAAAAAAAAAAAAAAAAAAAAAAAAAAAAAAAAAAAAAAAAAAAAAAAAACTTGCTAAGTAGATTAGCCTATAAATCATGAAGAGCCAGAACTGTTACTAAAAAACGGAAATAAATTGTGGCCTAAAAGGCTAATTTTCGCCCTATCTTCAAATGTTTTATATTTTTTCTTTATACAGACTACAGGATCCTTCACATTAAGCTTTAAAACAATCTCAGTGTTACTAAAAGAAAGGGGGAAACCAAGTAAAAATTTACAAAATTTAAAATAAGAAACTTTAATGGGCGAAAGATCAGAAGGTCTGAAATTTCGGAAGAGGAGGGACGGGAACAATACGTGAGGCAGAGCAACAGCGCTATACATACGACCAAGGACGTCCCGACGGTAAAGACCCCGAAAACAAATTAAAAGACCAAATGCCTTGCGTAGTTTCATCTGAACATGCTGAACCAGGACTGGTTTGAAATCTCTTTTCGAAGCAGCATAAGGTAATCCCAAATAAGTGACTATTGGCGACGACTGAAAAATAACACCATTGCCGCAATCGAGAGTCGCCCTGACATTATCCTCTAAACAATTTACAACAAAAAATTGACATTTTTCAAAACTGATAGAAAGGCCCAAACCTTTTAAACAATTAATTAAAATATTAAAATTAGAAACAAGACTAGACTTGGACCGGCTTAGAAGGATAATGTCATCAGCATATGCAATGTAAGACAGATTTCGAGATAATGAAACAAACGAGCAGGAAAGAGAATTAAGGGCAGTAGCTAAACAAGAATTGAATATATAAGGAGAAATAATTCCTCCTTGTCTAATTCCTCTACCCACTTGAATTAATTTGGACTGAGATGAAGACGAACTCGGACAGATACGGATCTTTAAACCATAATACCAAGAGCGAAGGACTCGTATGACAGCTAGGGGCAATCCAGCATGGATTAAAGTGAGCAGAGCGGATGCATGAGAAATGTTATCAAAGGCCCCTTTGATATCAATCAAGAGGGCGTATAGCGGTTGACCAGAGATAATCATAATTATATATATATATATATATATATATATATATATATATATATATATATATATATATATATATATATATATATATATATATATATATATATATATATATATATATATATATATATATATATATATATATATATTATTTTAATTATTCTTGAATAAAATTTTTTTAATTTCGATTGTTTCCCTGAAAATTTGCTTTAAACCTTGGTCCCTAGAAATCAAAGAAACATTTTCAAACAAAATAAAATAATTTGGAAAATCAAAGCAAAATAAAATTTAAGTCTTTAAAGCAAAATACCAAACCTGAAGATTTCGCGTCGGCCCTCTCGGAATGTATCTTTAATTTTCCAAATCATTTTATTTTGTTTGAAAATGTTTCTTTGATTTCTAGGGACCAAAGTTTAAAGCAAATTTTCAGGGAAACAATCGAAATTAAACAAAATTATTCAAGAATAATGCCTTAAACAGAGATACAAGTGAATTTGGATTGAACTCAATTTATGATAATTTATTGAGGTCAAATAAAGTAAATATCACCTCACCTAAGAGCTATGACCTTTGTCCACGTAATATGTCAGATCATTCTAATGAACCGGAACCGAAAAGGTCAAAGAGATTTGCCTCCACTCTTTCATTGAAAAAAATAAGAGCAATAAACTATTTGTAATTAGTTTATTAGGTATAAATCTTGTTTATTTTTATTGATGTCTTTTAGTTTTACTGCTGATGATGAACACTGTATATGTGTTCAAAATATCCATTTGAATAATTTTATATCTATTCACTGTTAATGAAAAAGTTTCATCCCTATTTTGAACTGTTTTACTTTCGTCATGGAAAGGCAGTGAGGTCTTCGAAGTTATCTACCTTTAATTTTTTTTGAAAAAGCCAAAATTTGATATTTGTGACATCTGCTTTGACCATGAAGAAAAAGCATTGAATGGTGACCATATTTAAACCTTGATATAGGAAAGGCGCAAATAAAGTCGAGAGCAGCAAAAATTCTCTATTGGGCTTGATAGTCAAAACGTTTTGCTCCTGCCCATGAAGCCACAGATAAAGGAGTGCTTTTTCGCAAGTTGACTCGCTGTCTTCAACGAAACATTTTGCCCTCTGAATCCAAAACTGGACGTAAACTCTGTTTGTGTCATTTGGCATGAAGCTGTTCAGAAACTTGATGCTGACAACGTAGTAAGTACAGTCGTCAAGTTCATTGAAAACTTCCTTGGTCTTTAATTGCTTGAGTTCTGGGATCAGAACTACACAGCTTAGAATAAGAACTGGATTTTTTTAAAGCTCTTATTTTACTTGTGAACGATCATAGCCACCAAGAGCTGAAGAGAATTTGTCTTAAGTTTCTTACCCAAGGCCGTACTCAGTATGGCCATGCTCATTTCTTACCCAGGCTGCCTATAGTCTTCACGGCAATTTTGAAAAGAAAATCTCTGCGGTTAGGTAGATTGCCTTGTGAAAGCAAGAATTTCGTAACTACACTTTTTAAAATTCCAAGAAAAATGCAATTGTAAAAATCAGTTTTTGTGTAGCTGAACGTATGGTAGATAGAAAAACGAATGAAACGGCTATTTGAAGGTTCTAGCCAGGGAGATCTGTTGGTAGAACTTGATCGTCTTTGATGAAATTTACTAGGTCAAAAGGTGGAAAAGAAATGGACGCGATATTTGTGGCCGCCCTTTTTTACTGCTAAAGTAGTTATGACAAAAGTGCAGACAGTGCTTGGGTTCCTTTTCCATTTTATTGCGACAATTTTTCGTCAAGGTTTTCTCAGGAATAGGCAAGCCTTATTTTAGAACCCAGACACGGTGTTTTTACTTTTTGTACTATTTTGGTCGTTTAAACTGAATTTAATACAAAGTGATTACAATACAAGTGCAGAAATTTCGACTACTTGTTAAAAAAAAAGACATGGTAACTCATTGGGTCTTTACTGTCTGCATTTCCCTTTTCTTAGCTTTTAATGAGGGAGAGGGTAGTAGCTTCTTCTTCTGGGCACGCTCTCTGTACTGCAGTGGGTGGGTGGTTGCTGTCTTGATTCATGCTTGCAAAATCAAAATTGCAGTACTTCAAATTCTGAGGAGTGATAAACCTATGGGCTTGCTCCACATCTTTAATTTTTTCCATAGGAATAACAGGTTTGAAATCCAACAGCTTAGGGACAACAAGAAACTCAACCTCTTTTGTGGAAGAAGTGCCTTTCCTCGCCTTAAGTTACCTCCAGAGTATTGTCTACTTTAGAGACTGATTCGTCGGAAATTGATAGGTTGTCATCGACTCTTTTCGTGTGGCCTTGTTTAAACTAAAGCTGTTTAATTTTCGAAAATGGAACATTAGCGTATTTATAGATCTTGGAGGCCTGCTGAAATTCCAGCACTTTGTTCGTTTGAATAATGATATACGTGTGCTTTCCATTAAGTTTTTTGAGCTGCTTAACCATGTCCATTGTCGAATGAGCTTTATTGGAAGTGTACAGACGTTTCCAGGGGGATTTTTAGGTTGTGAGCGGGGGGGGGGAGTTGATAAGAAGGGGATATGTTCGGGGAAATTTCCATGGAGGAATTTGTCACGGGGAAGAAAATTTCCATGAAGGGACCGCAGGATTTTCCAGAATTATTAAAAAAAAACAATGAAAAAATAAATACGAAAAAGTTTTCAACTGAAAGTAAGGAGAAGCATTAAAACTTAAAACGAACAGAAATTATTACGCATATGATGGTCTCACCTCCTCCTAGTACCTCGCTCTTTACGCTAAAGTATTTTTAGTAATTTCAACTATCTATTCTACGGCTTTTGCGATTCAGGGGTCATTCTTAAGAATTTGGGACAATTTTTAAGCTTTAGTTTAAAGAGCGAGAGGGTGAACCTCTTCATATACGTAATAGAAAAATGAGAATACAGAAGTTCGTTACGTAAGCTAATTTGTAAGCTACGTATATCTTTTACTAATAAAAAAATTCGTAAAAAGTAAAAAGTTCTAGTTACCTTTTTAAGTAACCAAAAAATCAGAGGGCAACTAGGCCTCCTCCCCCTCTCGTTTTTTCTCAAAATCATTCAATCAAAACTATGAGAAAGCCATTTAGCCAAAAAAATTAATATGCAAATTTCGTTTTAATTACTCATCTGCGGAGAGCTAAAATAAAACATGCATTGATTCGAAAACGTTCAGAAATTAAATAAAAGAAAATACTTTTTTTTAACGAAAAGTAAGGAGCGACATTAAAACTTAAAACGAACAGAAATTACTTCGTATATGAAAGGGGCTGCTTCCTCATCAACGCCCCGCTCTTTACGCTAAAGTTTTTTACTGTTTTAAAAAGTAGAGTTAAGAGAAAGAGGAAAGAGTCAAACTTTAGTGTAAAGAGCGGATGGTTGATGAGGAAGCAGGCCCTTTCATATGCGAAGTAATTTCTGTTCGTTTAAGTTTTAATGTCGCTCCTTACTTTTCGTTAAAAAAATTTGTTTTTTTTATATTTAATCTTTGGAAAGAATTCAATATGTCTTTTCACTTTGTTAGCGTCTTATTCCTTTGTTTTGTAATATTGTTATAAAATAATTCCATGTTATAAAATGAAAATGAAGTTGGGAGATATTTTGTAATTTCGTATTACCTACGATACCATTAAGCACTAAATAGCCAAACGTAACAAAGTTTTTTTGGTCCATCTAAGGGTCAGGTCTGTAGGATTTTGTATGGGCAGTCTTATTTGTGATATATTTATGTATCAACAGCCTCTCATTCTCTTGTCAGCCTGTCATATCACTTGTTGATGTATTTTTCTGATGAGATGGACGAAATTTGTGTGAAAATTCAAATTATTTTTCTTGTAAAAAGAAAACGTATAAATATGAGATGTCCTGGAGCTTTTTGTTTACTTTTTATAAATGGGAAGAATAAAATGTTGGATATACATCATTTTTAAATTTTTCAATTTGAAGCCTTTGTTAAGGAGTTTGACTTGTAAGGAGTTGTTATATGTTTTAGTATGAAAGTTGTGTTTTTATGTGGAAAATACTAAAATGCTTTACAATTTCAAAAGTTATTTGCTCTGCAAGTTCGTGTCAGGCTAACCAGAAATGCTGAACATATTGAAAGTTAAAATACTTTGTTATGAAATCAGACACAATAATGCTGTTTGTTTGTCTATTATAGAGCAGATACTTTAAATTCATTCGATCTACACTTGTTTGAAACCTTTATATATAAACTCGGTTGCATTTGGTGTTTTACATTACACACCTAAGTTTTTACGTAGCCATACAAAGGGGATTCCTGTTTACAGGAAGGCAAGTAAAATGCAATCATCAAAAAGAGGTTAGACAATGTCAGTCTTGTTGTTCTCAAAGTTATTGAATTCGCTAAAACATTATGGACTAGTATATAAATAAACCTTTTCTCTCTTTACTACTGTATTCTGAACACAATCTGACTATCTTGTACTTCCTTCTGTAGATCCAAATACTGAAAAATTCCGTGTACTTCAGAGTCCAGCTTTAAAAATGCAAAGATAGAGCGTCAATTACTTAGACAGTCAAAACAGCTGAGTGCTTCAACAAATGTCAACCTTTTCTTGCCATGTTCTTGCTATTATTCATATTCGCAGTGTAATAATTCTTTCTTCTTCATGAAGGTCTGTAATAAATGCTATACAGTTACAGCAAAATGTCTCAGCTTAATCCTCTGGTCAGTTACGACAATTTCTGCTTTCACAAAAGTGAAAAACATACACTTACAATACAGTTGAATTTTTAATTCACTCAGCCAGGAGGCATCGTGCAACAAAACAAATTACATCATTAGAGAGCTCAAGTAAAATAAATGGTAGGTATTCCTGATTGCTTTCTGACACCTTTATTTTGACAGGTTCAGTCAGGGGGTGCTTTCTTAAGAAAAGAATTCCCTTCCTTTCTTGAAGTAAGCTTCTGCAGCTTTTTGGTAAGCTTCTATTTAGAATATCATAAATCTTTAATATGTCATAGATCGATTTCGAATAAAATTTGCGAGACAGATTCTACAGTTCTTGCCTGTTGTAATTCAATGGTCATTCCTGCCACTAATGGCAATCCAGGTGCCCTCTAATGTTTTTCCTACCATGCTATCCATCTATCCCAAAAAGAACTAGAAAAATAAGAGCCCCGAAGTGTAATTTCAACACATTCTACAAAAACAAAAAATTTCACAACATGGTTCCACACTTATGGCCAATAAGGTATCAATTTATCAAGGCACACTGCTATTAGTTATTAGTTTTTTTTTTAATACATTAGGACCTACCAGCATATTAGCGGTTTTAAACGGCTAAAATGATTATTCACTGGGTGAGACTTCTCAGCAATGTGGACGTCTTTATTAAAAGATTACTGCTAGACACAACCTCACAGACATAATTTGAAAGTAGTATTATCCATATAAGCTTATGTTTTATGGAATCTCTCTATGTTTGTATAGCTCCAGCTGTGCTTTTTAATAGCCCCAATAATTCTTCATTTTCTCTGTTATCTTTTTGTTTTACATTCTTCTGTCCATATTACAAATACTTCTACTTTTCCATTTCCTATAAGGATTTTAAGAAGGTATAACATCGAAAAAAATTATATCTGATAAAGTTTATGGTTGAACGACAGTTCCACACTATGTTGTACTATCTTTGAGTCCTTATTTGCTATTGCCACAGATTCAAAATACCAGTCTAATTCCTGCATTTATTTGTTAAGCAACTCGTGGTTTGTGATCAAATTAGTGAATTTCTGGTTATTTAGTTTCGTGTTTAGTTGCCAATCGGTTTGGATGTTAAGTGTTTGGGGTGGTGTTGAAAATACCTAATTGTTTACACTATGTATGCTAAATGCCACCACACTTTCCCGGCGCCAAAGTATACACTTGGATATAATAAACATCTCGTTATTTAATTTCATGAATTAATTTGGCTATATAGTGGTGTGCTATGTAATCATTTAGTTTGGGGGGGGGGGGTATTAGTATTCTTAACATATTCTTCGCATCCCCGAATGAATCTTTTTACCTTTTGTACATACTTGCAAAATAGAGATTCCTTTTTATCCTGCCAATGTTTTTTGCACCTCCCATGCGGCCACCACTTACTGAATCTGACATCTGTAACATCTCTACCTCTTGGGTTTTTGGGATAACTGGCAGAACATTTAGTTCATTTTTCCTATATTCCTATGACGATCTGTAAGACCTTATAAGTAGATTTTCTCTTTATCTAAGTCAACATCCTTACATCAACTTAACATCCTTACTGTGTTTGAGAGGTTCTGGTAGCTGTTTGCCGTTGAATAAAAATGACTTTGTGACGGCACTAATTTTTTTCGATAAAATATTCTTATTGGCAATGGGGGTATTTAGAGTTGCTGTGACATTTAATTTAATGTTTATTCCTGGGTTTCTAGAAAGAAAATGTGGCAATAGATTAGTACAGACTTTTATATAAACAGAATTCCTATCATAGTTTTGTAATCAAAGAACCTATCAAGTTAGTCTTTCTGAACAATTTTGTATATTATGTGGCCAAATTTGCGATTTTTGTTCTACACCTAAGAAAAGTTTTTGGCTAACAAAAATTGGTCAAAATATTTGGTGTGCAATGTTACTTCTAAACATTATCTTTCGACCGTTGAATATTTTCTTTCAGCCTCCGTCATGCCAGGGTTTGAATTCTGGATTATTGACTCTTGTCCACTAGAATCTATGTCCAATACTACTGCTCCTGTGCCACATGATGACGCATCAGTCTGTTGGCAAAACTCTTTTGAAGGAACTGGTAATTTAAGTACTGGTTCCTTCAATATTTCCTTTTTAAGAATCTCAAGGGCCTCTATTGCAATAGGGGGGGGGCTTAAATCGACCTGATCTTTTTGTAAAAGATTGGTTTAAAGCTTAGCTCTTGTGCCATAACTTTTGAGGTAGTTTTTGAAGTAGTATTTCCACCTTGGGTTTTAATGTTTTCTGGCAAATGAGCCAGATCAAACTGCATTAAAAATTCAGTTTTTGTCATTGCATGATTATCTTGTTTCTTCTTTTCTTGCTATTTTTCTTTGACTGGTTAGATTTAAACTTAATTCTTGACGTTTAAAGATTTAGCATCTGTATCTGGAATCTTTTCTGCCACTCCAAGGCTATTTTGCCAAACGTATGATTTACTACCCAATTTCAAGGTACAAGTTCGAGAATATTGCTTGGTACTTGCTAAGTATTATTTTGTCCTTGTCTTCCTAAGTTTCTTCCGACTACTGGTCAACGCTGGTTTGTTCGTTGGTTTGTTTGTTGGTTTGTACGTTAAGCCTTCATTTAGTATCCTGATGTGATATTGTGTCCCACAATTGTTTGGCATGCCATAGTAATAGCAGCTGAATCTTTTTCCTATATTATTTGTTTCGATTAGTCGTTTTCTACCCCCGCAGGGTTTATATCTATTTCTATATATTTCTGACTTGTCCCTATTCACACTACTATTTTCTGCAGGAGGAGGAGGTTGATGTCAAGTATGCTTAGTATCCCTAGACATTATAACCTAATACCATTGAATTTTCACCAAATGAGGATGAATCTGTTCATGGGGATGGATTCGGGCCTTCCTTGCTCCTCATAGCTTTACGAACAGGCTCCGCAATTTCTGCAATCCTACCGTTATCATTGTCTTGATTTTTAATGATATTTATAAATATTTGATAAAACTTTTTTGTCGTTCCATCAATTTGGACTTCTATCTCTGCCAAGGAAATAGCTTGCTCGAGATTTTCAAGTTCTCGTGATAATATTAGCCTTAGAAGCTTTTTTTGCAACCATTGTTTAAACGCATGTAAATTGTACATTTCTACCGTTTCGTTGCTTCCGCTTTTGTCTAGTTGCAAGCATACTAGAATGAAAATCTTAACTACATATTTACGAGAACTGGTTGATGCGTTAAAAGTAAATACCTCAGTTTCATGCCTTTTTGATAGACTTGTCTCAATGCATCCGGTTTTGAAGGACTCAATAACACTGTTCATATCATTTGTTTCCTTATCCCTTATTGACTCAAAATAATGTAAGGAACTTTCTCTTAATCTGGCTGCTAAACATTTTTCTTTAAATGTGCAGTCGAATGTTTCTTTATTCGCCGAAAATTCGTAATTTTTCGAAAAATTCTTCGGCATCGGAAATTCCCACGTATTCCGGTATGATATCTGGGATTTCTAGCACTGCTGTGAGAGAAGTCATTTTGATCTTCCCTTAAGACAACGCCATTATTATTTAAGCTATAACTTTATCTTCTCGGCTCATTTCTTCTGTCTACAACCAGATGTGGTGAAACGAACAGGTTATAGCAACCAGATTAAGAAAAGTAGTTATTTTATAACCACTAGGCGTAGTGGGATATACACGTTCGACCCACTCCAATGTAATGAAACTCAGGAGGGCTACTGCCATAAATGGGATAAGGGAGTAATTTGGGTGAATGGATTCAGCGGGAAATAGCTATGGTTAGCATATTAAACTGCAGGTAGCCTGGTACCAACAGTTCAGAGGTACAAGATAAAACTTATAACCATAATAATCACGTACACTTACATTACTAAAAGCAATCCAAAGTCTTGGTAAGGACCAGGGACTAAAGATATTTAAATATAAAAGGACAAAGGTCCCAGGCAGCTATTGCTTATATTTGAAATGCCCAACAACATATCCCCGCTTAAAAATACGGATTTTAGTATTTCTAAATTTCCTCTTTCAACCTCAGTATTCTGCAGGTCTGTTTTTGTGGTCATTGCAAGACTTTTTTTTAGCCATGTTCCGTCTATTTATATATTTTAATCAAATCAAATTCTGACAAGACTCACAAGCTTAGCCCAGAGGGCTTTTATTTTGTTTCACAATCCCCTCAACTATTTCTAAAAGCTTTTTTTAATATTCTTAGCTTTTTATGAGACTCGGGATGAAACATACAGCCTTTCTGAAATAACCAGCCTTGTATATAAAAAATGGGAAACTCATGTAACTTAAATGTTTTTCCTAAAGGCTGTGGGGGTTAAATCATCTCGGGAGGAATAGTTATTTGACTTTTTTATTGTATTCAGCAAGATCAGTATTCCAAGATTTTCAAAAAATATTAGGAGGAAGGGCAGCCAAAAAGGTAAAGTCCGAGGGCGAGGTTGCTCTCCGACAACTTTTTGACATCTTCTTCAACATGCATTTAAAGTTTAAACTCACCATCCTTAGGTGTTCTTTTAATATTGTGGATACAGCTTTTTGATAGACAGGATGTATATAGTGTGTTTACATTTAGTTTGACATGCTCCTTGACATTCCCCAAAATTTCACCATAATACCCTAAGACTTTTCAAACCCATCTAGAATCAAAGTTTCTCCTTTTTCCAAATGATTGATCCTGCATTTAAAAAAGTAATATGTCACAATTTACAATAATTGCCCAGGGGGTTCTTGGATGCTTTGCATCCCTTGAGGCAAAGCTACTAGACCTTTCGACTATTTTGAATGAAATGATCTTTTTCAAAATGATCACAAATGCTAAGGGGAGGGAGAATCTGAAAAGGGTAAGGGACTGGTTATTATCTGATAGTTCTTCAACATCTCCTGAAATGCTCAGCTTAAAACAGATAGCCCACAAATATATATTGCTGATACCTTAAACTGACAATCAATAAGGACACAGTGTATTTTATTGTGTTTAGCATTCCTCTCCAAAGTTCTCGGAGGTTATGTGATCCCCATAGGCGTATTTATTTGAGCTTTTGGTTATTTTGAACAAGAAGGCTTTTTTAAAATTGTGATGGAACATTTTTAGAATAAGTGTAACTAAGAAATTAATAGAAAGTTGTTCAGTACCCCTAAAGGCTGTGGGGGTTAAATTATCTCTGGAGGAAAAGTTATTTGACTTTTTTATTATATTGAGCAAGATCAGTAGTCCAAGATTTTCAAGAGAAATATTAGGAGGAAGGGAAGCCAAAAAGGTAAAGTCCGAGGGCGAGGTTGCTCTCCGACAACTTTTTGAAGTCTTCTTCAACATGCATTTAAAGTTTAAACTCACCATCCTTAGGTGTTCTTTTAATATTGTGGATACAACTTTTTGATAGACAGGATGTATATAGTGTGTTTACATTTAGTTTAACATGCTCCTTGACATTCCCCAAAATTCACCATAATACCCTAAGACTTTTCAAACCCATCTAGAATCAAAATTTCTCCTTTTTCCAAATGATTGATCCTGCATTTAAAAAAGTAAAAATGTCACAATTTACAATCCTTCCCCAGGGGGTTCTTGGATGCTTTTCAACCCTTGAGGCAAAGCTACTAGACTTTTCGACTATTTTGAATGAAATGACTTTTTTCAAAATGATCACAAATGCTAAGGGGAGGAAGAATCTGAAAAGGATGAGGGACTGGTTATTATCTGATAGTTCTTCAACATCTCCTGAAATGCTAAGCTTAAAACAAATAGCCTACACATATATATTGCTGATACCTTAAACTGACAATCAGTTGGGACACAGTGTATTTTATTGTGTTTAGCACTCCTCTCCAAAGTTCTCGGAGGTTATGTGATCCCCATAGGCGTAGTTATTTGAGCTTTTGATTATTTTGAGCAAGAAGACTTTTTTAAAATTTTGATGGAACATTTTTAAAATAAATGTAACTAAAAAATTAATAGAAAGTTGTTCAGCACCCCTCTCCGAAGCTGTCAGGCGTTATGTCATCCATATAGCCATATTTGTTAGAGCTTTTCCTTTTTTGAACAAGACTGTTTTTTTCAATGTTTTGATCGAATACTTCTTGAAGATGAGCAACTAACATGCATTGGAGGAGGTCGGTAGCCTTCCAATTACTTTTCCATATCCACCTTAACATGTCCTGGATGCTTCAATTCACTACCCTCAGCTGTCCTTAAAATACAGGATACCCTCTTTTTTGATAAACTGGATGCAAACAGTTTCTTTTGATTTAGGATAACACACCCTTCAAAAACCTTAATAGTTTCACTTCATGATAGGCGCTAAATTTTAGAGTTTGAAAAATATTCTTGATTATTACGGGCCAGTTTATTCAAAACATTTTTTCCTAAAAGGTGCAATTTGCAATAACCTATAAAATGGTAACTTTTGTTTATTTTAGGTTTCAACTTTGTGCTTTACTTTTGTCATATATATTTTTTTAATTAAAATTGTGTTGACTTTGTATTTTGAAAAACTGTCAAAAATTGTGTAAAAATTATTTTTTTTATCAAACAAAAGTAAGGAGTGACCTTAAACTCTGAAACAAATGGAAATTATTTCATAAAAAATCCTTTGCTAATTTGGATAGTCTCATTACGGATTAAAATTACGTTATTATTCAAATTTAATAGTCTTCGTTGTTCTTAAGGAACAGGAGTGAAAATTCAAACTAGAGCAAGAGAATTGTGTTGGTTTTGTCCCGTTTTTTTTTCCTATGCTGCCGATCTCAGCTTGTTCCTTGAAACTGGCAAAGGTCTAACCTGTGCGATTTTTACGGAAAGTTTGGACCTCAGGCCAGATTGATGAATATGACATAACATTTTGGAAAGCACCGCAGAACTCTTGTCTGGGGCCAAAAAGAGTGGTTTTTGCTTGTCCACGAGCCAGAGCCTACGGTGTGCTAAGTGAAGTCGAGCTATATAGCCTATGTCAGAAAGGAGGATCCGAAGTTGTGTAACCAAGCTTTCGTTTCATCAAACCATATTTTTGCTTTCGAGTGGAAAGCTCCGTTCTTGCAGGCAAGTAGGCAGGCACCACTTTCAAATTGAAGATGGACTAAAATCTAAGACTGTTAAATATATGTGGCAGTTACCCAGCCCCACAGCCAATATATCTTATTTGAGTGATAAATAGAAAAATTTATAGAAGCAAAACTGTGGCATTTTCCCACAGGTCCGAAAGTGCTGCCATCTATTGTTTCTACCCATTTCTGTTCGTGTATTTAGCTGAGTTTATCATTCGGTTTTTTGGACTTTGGATTGCGGTGGAGAAATGGTATCAGATGTGTTTAATAAACTTTAAAAGTTCGTTCATTGCTAAAGAAATTGGAGCTTATCCTTGGCTCCTTTCTAAGTGGTGACGTTGGAAATTTGGCCTACGGCAAAAAAATCAACTTTTGAACTAAGACGGATAGAATTTGTTTCAAAGGCAATCGATAGGCAATCGAGTTGAAAACTTCAGTAGTAAGGTACACTCTGAAACGAAATCTAGGCCGATACAAATTGTGAGACATATAGAGGACTTGTAAGCAACAGTCGGCTGTTAGGTAATAATGACCTTCGGCAATGAGGGGTTAGCAACTTTTGCTAGTTGGTGTATCTATTATTTGTTTCCAGTGCATTTGATGGTAAAACTAATTTGGTTCCAGTGGTAAGACATTTAGGGGACTAGTAAGTAATAATCAGCTGTTGGGCTACAGTCAACATCAGGGATGAGGGGTTTGCAACTAAGCTAGCTGCTGTGCCCATTTATTTGTTTCCTGTGAACTTGATGCCTATCACGGGAGAGGGACTTATAAGTAAGAATCGATTCACTTTGTGCGAGAAACGGCTGTTAGCTTATAATGATCTTCTGGAATGAGGGGTTTGCCACTTTTGCTAGCTGGTGCACCTGTTATTTGTTTCCGGTGTATTTGATGGTTAAGCCAATTTGGTTCCAGTGGTAAGATATGTAGAGGACTTGTAAATAATTATCAGCTATCGGGCAATAATCATCTTCATCGATGAGGGGTTTGCAACTTCTGCTAGTTTGTGTAACCATTTATTTGTTTCCGGTGAACTTGATGTCTATGACGAGAGAGGCAATTGTAAGTAAGAATCTGTTCACTTTTGGCTAGAAATTTGTGTAAATTTGTGCACATTGTATTCGATTTCTTTAAATCTGACAGAATTAAGTGTTTACGCAACGGGTACAGACGATAACGTAAAACAATGGCGTAGTTTCGTAATAATTAGTGTCACCTATGGTATTTTAATCCTGAAAAGTTACGGATAGCCTTATAATATCAACTAGATTATATAAGATATTGTTCCAAGTTTGCATCCGTCACGATGTCCACGATTGAAAAGGATAAAGTTCAACTGGCTGCAAAGTCAATTTAGTCCCTTCTTTCGATACTATTTTGTAGTTGTTATTTTATTCAACGCTGAAGAATAGCCTTTGGTCATGTGATAACTGATTTTGTTCTTGTTTGACCATACCGTTTTAAAAACTTCGATATACTGACAACTTCATCGTTTAACCGATGGTGAAGAAACAAGCACAAACGAGAATGTAAAACAATGAGATAGTTTCCTAATAATTAATGGAATGTCATCTATGGTATTTTGATCCTGAAACGTTAGGGATAGCTTTATAATACTAACCAGATTATTGAGATACTGTTCCAATTTTTCATCCGTCACAATGTCTACGATTGAAAAGGATAAATTTAAACTGGCTGCAAAGTCAATTTAGTCCCTTCCTTCGATACTATTTTGTTGTTGTTTTTTCAACGCTGAGGAATAGCCTTTGGTCATATGATTACTGATCCATAGCGAAGAAACAAAACCAAAGTGTTGCTTTCGCAACACTTTAGTCGGCTAAGCCGAACAAAGGTTGCCGCAACACTTCACGTTGCCTGGGCAACGTAGGTCTAATTTTGATTTAAGGTGGGGTAGTTACCCTCATATAATGAATTATTCCAGCCGTTGTAAGTTTGACTGTTTACCTCAGTTTTATTTCAAAAATACCTTTATTATGAGTATGGTAGGTTAGCAAAAGATACTTTCGGGTAAATCAATATTTGTTTCTTTTGACATTATTTATAATGGTTAAGAGGGATAAGCGGTCTGGCCAACAAAAATTCATCTCCTGCCATATTTACTTCTATCATCTGTTTATCAGGGTCATGTTTTTGTTAGGTGATTTCTGTCGACACCCCATATGCGTAGAGATACTGTCATTCTATTCATGCCCACTCATTCAGCTTTCTGGGTACTTAAATTGATAGACATCATTCTTGATTTTAGTTACTTTTAAATTTAAAGGCGCCTAAAATACTAAGTTGATGACGTAAAATGAAACCCAAAGAGACCTGCCCCAAGTACCAAAGAACTCCCTTTTGTTTTAAATGGTGAGAAATAAAAAAATAAAAAAGTTTAGCGACTTATTTACAATCTTAGTTGATGTTAATTAGACTCTTCAGCAAAAACTCCTTTTTGACCGATTGTTGTTTTACTGCAAGTTTTCTAATTCAACGATACGCCTCTGTTTTGTTTTTGGTATACTTTTCTATTCTGTTAACATTTTTTCTATTAGTTTTTGAGAAACTCCTGGATATCAATACCACAACTCTAAATTTTGTTAATTAGTGAAAAATGTTTTAACATTTGAATGCTGAACTATTTTGTTTTAGACCAAATGAACTTTTTGAAAATGAAGAATTATTACCTTATCAACAATATGAAGCAATAGAACAGTATGCTAACGAAGATAGTAACCTGATAGAATCTAGTATCAAAACTCCAGCAGCTGCAGAGGGAAGATTTTTTCTTAGAAAAGAGATTGTTTCACCCTACATTACAATCGTGAGTGTCTGTTACTCAATGATATTTTTTATTAGGTAATGATAACTCGTTATAAGAAAGTGTGCCACAATTGGAGTTGAATCCAGACCCTTTTGCTGATAACTGGGTGGATTTTACTGGCAATGTCTGTAATATTACATATCTGATATCTGTAATCTGTAATGTTTTATTGGCACTCTGGCTAATCTATAAATTCATCAGCATTTTGTTTTATATTTTGTAATGTGAATTTCTGCAAACAATGAAAAATCGTATTGACTCACAAGATTTTTCAACGAAAAATTAAATTGCGAATAAGAGTGTGGCCGAAAAGTTTATGTTAGCATTTTTTTTTTAATTTATACTAATTTACTATCGAAATACTGCACATATAATGATTCAATACAAAAAAATCATTTTGCGAGCCTCAGCATCGGCCGAGCATTATAAAAGCAAATATTAAATTATTAATTTTCTCCCAGGGTACTAGTTATCACTGAGAGTTTTCGGGATTTTATTGCTTGAATATAAAATTTGATAGAAAAGATAATGGAAGTGTTTCGGCGAGTCTGTCTATCAAAAGAAACTGACATTACAGGAACTCCTAAAGTGGGCAGAATTACAAGTAACATTTCTTTTGTAAAGATTTTCAGTGTTTTTTTTCAACAAGTATGCTAGAATTCTCCTAGTGACTGCCCCTTCCTGAACTATAAAAAGAAAATTCTTCTCTGTTGAAATAAAAAAAAATCCTAGTTTCAGATGAGGTGCGTTCCGTTAAAATAGAATAGCAACATATTCTCCAGAAATGAAAGAAGTTAAATGATTTTCTAAGATTCTTGGGAAGGTAGGTATTGGCTTATAGTTTTCTTTTGGTGATTTATATTACTTATCCATGCTATACAAGCAGGGGCAATGCTCTTCAGTTCTAAATAGTTTAGCAATGCAAACTAGAAACAAGAAGTTTATAATTATCGAGATTTGGCTCATGTTTTAAGATTGAATTACCTTAAATATTTTGAATTAAGTAAACTAGTTAAGAGCAATTTTAATGGTGTCTGTTGTGTGCCAGCTAAAAGGCAGATCTTATTTTTGTGTTACTATTTCACCAGAAACTAAATAGCTCTTATATTTCGTATCAATCCATATGTTTGCTAAGACATCAAGTACATTCAATATAAATAGTCGGCAATGCTTTTTTCCATAGGGAGTCTGTTTTCATTATAATAGTTGATAAGTTCTTTCACTTTGCATATGGTGCCAAAACCAGGAAGAATTTTAGATGGTGGAAAAGTCTAGCGGATTTATATTAATTCTTAAATAGCATTGCTTCCGCTAATACTCCCACTAACTACTCACCCATTCAAGCAAAACCTTTCACGCTCCTTTTCTATCCTAATGTTTTCAAATTACTCCCTTTTTACACTCTCTAAGGAAAATGTCATTTCCCTGAAATCTTTCCTTATGAAATCATCCCATTTGAAAATGACTTGCACTTCTATTGAACCTAAAATGTTTGCTGATAAGGACGATATGAAGCGACATATTCTTTCGTCTGCAGAACATGTCCTAACCACCTCAACCTTTCTCTGATTACATCCCTGGAAACTGGGAGTAACCCAGATTTTTCGGAATTTCGTTTTTCAGAGTACCTATGCTTCTTATATTCTAATATTTCCAGCTTCTAATATTCTAATTTTGGTGTAAAAACTTTTCTTCCTATTCTCCCTGATTTTTTTGAACTGTGAAAAAATACCCTGGGCCTTCACTATTCTTTTTTTCCTGCTTTCATTGTGCCAGAGTTCATTATTAATAATGTCCTTGGTAAGTGAATCTATCCTCTTCATCGAACTTCTTATTACCCAGCGCCATCTTTTATCATCAGTTTTTCCTAGTCTGAGCAGCCGGGACTCCTTAACATTAATTTTCAAACCTATTCTTGCACCTTGAATTTGCAAAACATCTTCATTTTGCTAACATTTTCATCTGGAATGCTTGAATCTTCAACATAGTCTAGGTCTAGAGAACTTCTACTTATTCAATTGATTCCGCATTTTCCTATTGTATTTGCTGTGCTCCTTGAGGCGAAGTCTGTCACAATGATCTATATAAATTGGGACTGGATAAAAACCTGGTTACCTCCTGATTTGATGCGAAACAAGGTTGTAACATCAGTTCCTACTTTAACCGCAGAATTTTTATTCTCACAAATTGAAATCTTTACTTTACTGTATTTGTGTTGAATGCCATGTAGGGATAAAAGCGCCATACAAGCTTTTCTGTCAGCTGAATCAAACACTTGCTCATAGTCTACGAAACTGAGGAATCAAGGAGTTTGACAACTCAGGTGAATCTCAATTATGAATCTAAGAATGAAAATTTTATCGACGCATCCTTTCGCCTTCCTAAGATCAAGCTATTCTTTTCTTAATTAATTTTAAAAACTTTCTTTTCCACGGAATAAGTTCTGTAAAGAAAAATAAAGAACACTAATAAAACGAAAATGAGCAAAATGAAATTTAGTAATCTACCAAGCGTATGACTACAACAAATCAGCATCAATAAATAAATGACATCCAAACAAACAAATATTACAATAAATAAAAATACTCGAAAAAATCAGAAATTAACATGAGTAGGGCTCACAACCCTTATGCCTTTTCATTGCTAGTGCATAATTCGCATTTTACAAAAAAAAATACAACTTAAATGATTTCACCTCTTAAATTTAATAAATCAAAAATTATTCAGACTTTATTTGATAAATATCAGCATATATATTAAACTGCATATGCAAATTCATTTGTATTTCATTCAGTAAAGTAAAAATTGTGTACTGGCCATGAGAAGGCACAGCGGTTGTGAGCCCTACTCATGTTAATTTTTGCTCGTTCTTTAGTTTGATTCTTTTATTTATTGTAATTTCTGTTCGTTTTGGGTTTCATTTAGTTATAGATCCTGATTATTAGTGGTAGATTATACGCTTGGTAGATTATTCAATTTAATTTTTGGTCCATTTTGGTTTAATGCAGCGCGTTAATTTTTTTTGACAAAATTTTATTTTGTGGAAACATGTTTTTTAAGTTAATGTTTTTCGTTTTCTTTTGACATAGTCTTTCTCAGGCAAAAGAAAATTATACTTAAATCTGTTTCGGTTTGTCTGTAAGAATTTACAGTTTGCCCTGGTATTTGTATACTAGAGAGACTTTTTCCACAATTTTTTACAACAAACATCCTTCTAAATATCTTAACGGAAATAAGAACTGTTTAATTTAATATTTATACCTTCTCTAGTTGACCTGAAAAATTAAACTTAATATGATTTGAAAGCCCGGATACACACTTACCCTCTTTTCATTTAGTTAAATTTTCAGAGTAGAAGCAGTAATAGAAGTTGCTTGGACAGTCTGAACTTTATTCCACCAGTCTTTCTTGGTTTTGTACTGAAATTTCTTATTGAAAACGAGCATACACACAGTGCACTTAGATTAATTTTGGAGCAACATTTAGTTTTCAAGCATAATGGGCTAATTACAAGACTTTGGGGGTTAACATACCCATAACCCTAGAGAAATAGATATTGGACCGTTGAGCTAAGTTGAACTAAATGGCTGTCTCAAGATTAATATTAGAACTTTTTGGAAAACCACAGGCTAAAGAGGAAGACTGATCTCTCTCCAATAACTTTTGACTCGTAAAGAGGAAACTAGAACTTTTAATTTCATATCAAAGTCACTCCCTTGAAAATTTTTATTATTCTTACTAGCTAAGATATAACAACACTGCCTATGATATTGCTTATATACTCTTTTAATACCTGCATTTATATATATTTTCGTTTAATTGAACCTCCCCATAAATGTCCCCAAAAAGTTTCAGCTTAATACAATAAGAATCAATATAGTTACAGTAAACGTTGAAGAAGTATTCTGGCTTCTGGCTATTTTAAGATCTACCGCAACTTACACTAAAAGGTCTAATTTAGTAATGTAAGCTGTTATTGAGATAATGATTTGTAACCCTTTTGACAAATCTACATGATCATGCTTCGTTTTGATTTAGTTGAACATCCACCTAAATATTCCTTGAAAGGTTCAACTCAATACCCTTAGCTTGTGTAGTAGTATGCTCATAGCACCATTGCTTTTCTTCAACATTCCCTTCAACACAAGATGAAAGTTTCAACTTAATACCATCAGCCATTCCTGAAGCCTTGCTGATACGTCCTCTGGACAGCCTATATAGCCAAAGTATATTTCGATTTAGATCAATACAACTTCAAAACTACCCAAATTTTCGCGTTGCTACCCTTAGCTTTAGTAGAAGTAGTATTAACACAAGTAGTTACACAAATATTAGTAGTAGTAGTAACCTTAGTGGCAGTAGTAGCAGTAGCAGTCATAATGATATTACCATTGTCGTAGTTGTAAGAGCAGAAGCTGTAGTACGACGATCCGCGTATTAGTTCAACATCCCCCCTCTGATAAGCCTTGTAAGTTTTATCTTCATACACAAAAATGCTCCTAAGATACTGATGATATGTCCTTTTGAAAACTTTCAGACGGATGTTGTGCTGTGATTCAGTTTACCTTCCCTCCGAATATTCCCCAAAATTTCACCTTCATACCCCTAGGAAGAGCTGTAATAGTAGTCACAGTAGTAGTACTTAATTTAATATAATGAACCATTGCTTTGAGATTTTCGAAGTATCCTTTTGTTAACCTGAATATTCATATACTCCTTGAAATTTTTATCTTTATGCTTTTAGCCTGACAAGTAGCTGCAATAGAAATAGTAGTTAGAGCAATAGTTGTAGTAGAACTAGTAAATGCAGCAGAGGCGGTAGTATTTGTAGTAAAGTGCACATATCGCATTTTGGCCAATTGACTTTCCCTTTAAGTATCCTCTGATAGTTCTAACATATTACACAAATCAATCCTTAAGATACGCTTTTTGACAATCTAAATGCACACAGTGTTTTTTGTTTAGTTCTAATTTGCCATCGGTATTCTCTCAAATTTTACCGTTAGACATTGCCTTAATAATAATAGTATCATAGTAGCTACGGTGGTAGTAAGAGACGTAGCAACAGTGTTAGTGTTGTGTTAGTAGTAGTAGCACAGTAGTGACATCAGTGGTAATAATAGTAATAGAATTTACGTGTTGCTATTTGGTCAGTTGAATATGCCTATCATGATGCCCTAGAAGTTTCACTTTTGCATGCTAAGCTGTTCCAAAATTATTGCTGATGTGCCCTTTTGACCTTTTCTACCTTTTCTTACAGCGGACTCTCATCTCTTTTTCAGCAGTAATGTCTTGCTTGCCTTTTGCTTCATCAGATAGGAAATCAGTCTTCATCTTCCTTTTCACTGACAAATATGTTTTGAATCTTTGTTCTTTCTCTCCAAAAATAATATTTGGAGCCTTGATTATCCTTGTAGTTGATTTAGATTTGTGTATACTCGTAGAAATATCCAATGTTTTTTTCTTCGAACTTAGTGGTTTTTCTGGTAGGGCACTTTCCAATATAATTTTTAGAATGAAATTCACTCTCAGTAAGCAAAGATGCTTCAACCGGCAAGTTTCTACAATATATTATTGGGACTTCAAATAATGAAAGATCTGGTCTATAGATTTTTCACAGACGGTTATATTACACTAAAGCATCTAAATCTAGTGAAATTTTCGTAGGATTCAATTCTACTGATTGTAGACCTGCACTTCGAGTAATACATATCTAAATGATGTAGATCATATCTGGACCAAAACAACGACTACCTGCGTCAATAATTGCACATCGAAAACTCCGTTCTTGTAACTTGTGTGCTTTAATGGCCAAGTCAATTTGAAGTTGAAATCGTCTTCTTGTGTGGTATACTTACTTTAATACTTGAAAGCACACAGTTTCACTGCTGATTTCATAGGGCATTTTTTTCCATCAAATTTCACTTGGACACTCCCTATTTCACCAGTTTGAAGTGTCTTGAAGCCACATACATAGCCTATTGATGTATTGACAAGCCTTTTATCAACAGAATTAATCATTAGGAGCATTATGCGTGCACTAACTGCAAGTATCAGGTTCGTCAAAGCATCTGCAGTTCTATTCTTGTCGTTGACAAAGCCTGCCACGCTCTTTGCTGCTTCTTGTTCAATTAGTTTGTCTTTGACTCTTGATGACAGTCGGTCAACAGTAACAGTTTTAACGTATTCTGAGCTTGTTTTCTGAAGAAGTGGCTTGTTAACGATCATACAATTCTAGTTGGTTGGTATCAATATAACAAGAGTGTTTCCCTCTGTGGCTAACTTTATGTAGAGATCTACAATATTGTCAGATGTAGCTCTCCGAGAGTTTCCAATCTTTCTCTTGTTGAGACTATCCAGATTTTCACTTGTACAAACACCAAGTCGAATATCAGAAAGTGTACGAGTTTAACTTGTATCGTTCTTTTGTCTCAAATTTATCGTTAGTTCATTGTATTCAAACTCTTACCATAGGCTGAATGCACCCATATTCTACTTTTGATTTCAAGACGTGTCAAAGGGGGATCGATATATACGTGGGATCGGCATATACTGGTCACAACTGAAGAAAGTCTCCAAAAGGCAGACAGTTAGCATTAACCACTGGTAAATTAACTGACATGATTTCAGTCAGCCTCAAGTGGACATACATCAACGGAAGGGATACAACCGTGCTAACTTCATCAATAATGAAAAATCAGGTTTTGGCAAGTGTTCTCTCAGAGTAAGAAGCTGTTCAATGGAGAGAGATGCGTATTTTGCTGCTGTTTGCTGATCAACAGGTAAAATTAAGCTGCGATAAATTGTTACACCATTTATACTATGAGCAGCAAGACCTGTAGGGGCAAATACTACAACAGGGCAGTCCAATTTCTTGAAGTGCTTAGAAAGTAGTCATCTAACGACTGTAATGAGCCTAGATTATTCTGTACCACCAGAGCCTGATACAAGCATTTTCAGTGATGTAACACCAATAACTGATTCCAAAACCTTGTCAACAACTCTCTTTTGATCAATGTTTATTGATTTGTAGTTATTTTTTAATTTATCTTTCGTTTGACTATCCAACATATTTTTATTTGTGTTTACCGTACCATCCATAGTATCAGAAGTTCTGTCTACAACTCCTCCCTGAATTGCATTTTTTAGATTGTCATCTTTGTCCCCTACATTCTCTTC